>NC_057715.1:88148289-88153487 GCF_004010195.1 Chiloscyllium plagiosum | reverse complement strand
TGAGTGCAGAGTGTCTTAAGTCTGTGAGGGGGTGCATGTGTGGATGGGTGTGTGTGGGTGTCTGTGTGCATGTCTGTGTGTACCTGTGTCCTGTATGTGAGAGTGTGTGTGTCTGTGTGTGTGTGGTGCAATGGTGATCACCTGTAATGTGACTTGAACCCAAGGTCCCGGTTGAGGCCCTCCCTATGGGTACCGAACTTAGTTATCAGCCTCTGCTCGGCCACTTTCCTCTGCTGCCTGTCCCGAAGTCCACCTTGGAGGATGGTCACCCGAAGGTCCGAGGCTGAATGTCCTGGACCACTGAAGTGTTCCCCAACTGGGAGGGAACCCTCCTGTCTGTTGATTGTTGTGCAGTGCCCATTCATCCGTTGTCGTAGCCTTTGTTCGTTTTCCCCAATGTACCATGCCTCCAGGCATCCTTGCCTGCAAAGTATAAGATAGACAACGTTGGCTGAGTCACATGAGTACCTGCCATGTACCAGGTGGGAGGTGTCCCCACGCGTAATGGTGGTATCTATGTCCACACTCTGACACGTCTTGCAGCGTCTACCATGACAGGGTTGTATGGAGTTGTCCTGAGAGCCGGGCAGTTTGCTACGAACAACGATCTGTTTGAGGTTTGGTGGTTGTTTAAAGGCAAGTAGTGGAGGTGTGGGGAAGGTCTTGGTGAGGTGCTCATCCTCATTGATAATGTGTTGCAGGTCACGAAGAATACTAGTAAGGATACTAGTGATAGTTGGTCATGTCTTTTGGTGGCTAGTTGGTGTTCATGCTAGTTTTCTGTCTGTCTGTCTGATCTAGTGTTTATTATAGTCCTTGCACATTGTAGGTAGCTACAACATCAACTTACTCACATAAATTTCACAAAAGAGAAGGAGAATAACAATAGACTTCCCTTCCTAGATGTCACAGTGGAACAATTAATGGAGAACTGCAGACCAGCATCTACAGGAAAGCAATACGCACAGACCAGATTCTTAACGACAGAAGCAATCATCCTATCAACCACAAACAGAGCTGCATCAGGACATTATTTAAATGGGCCACAACACACTACAGCATCCAGGAACTATTAGCATCAGAACAAAAATATACAACGTAATCAAGAAGAACGGGTACCCAATAAACGTAGTCTGCCAATTCTTAAACAACAAACCCAAACAAGTAGATGCAACACATCCAGAAACTCTAGCCATACTACCATACATCAAGGACAACTCAGAGATGACTACCAGACTACTCTGACTCCTTGGCATCATGGTGACCCACAAACCTACCAACACACTGAAACAGCCACTGATGAATCTGAAGAACCTTGTACCAACAACCAGCAAAGTGAATGTCATTTACCAAATACCCTGCAAGGACTGTAACAAACACGACATCGGACAGACAGGCAGAAAACCAGCCACCAGGATACACAAACACCAACTAGTCACCAAAAGACATGGCCAACTATAACGAGTATCCTTACTTACAAATGAAGAAGAACACCATTTCGACTGGGACAACATATCCATCATAGGACAGGCTAAACAGAGACACGCACAGGAATTCCTAGAGGCCTAACATTCAAACCAGAACTCTATCAATAAACACATCAATTTGGACTCCATTTACCAACCTCTGAGAAAAAGAACTGGAAATGATATCACCCACCAAGAGACCAAGACACATAAAAACTATGTTTTATTGTACAAAATTAGAAAGCAAATCAATCTAAAATATATGTAGACTATAC
The DNA here is from genome assembly GCF_004010195.1 of Chiloscyllium plagiosum. Classification (NCBI taxonomy): domain Eukaryota; kingdom Metazoa; phylum Chordata; class Chondrichthyes; order Orectolobiformes; family Hemiscylliidae; genus Chiloscyllium; species Chiloscyllium plagiosum. The sequence continues at coordinate 88,151,746 of NC_057715.1, read as the reverse complement.
ATGCAAGGTTAACATAATGAACACCAACGCTTCACCAGAGGCTCACTGATGATGTTACCTTGCATGGTGATGGAACATCTGAAAACAAACCTGCCAGCTCAGCGAGCAAACTTACATCTACAACATAAAAAATAACAATAGAAAATGCCATAAAGCCAAATGAATCACCCCAACATCTAGCACACTTAAGAAGTTGGGGTCATGTTACTTTAACAGATTAACAGCTAAGAAAGTAATGTAATTAAAATACTGGGCTCTTGTGATTGTCAGAACATAATACAAATCATAGTTCAGAAAGTTACTGATATTTCTTGAATAGAATTAGATTCAAAGAGATAACACTATACAAGTAGCAGGTGCTTGACAAACTGGAGATATAGTGTCAGCAAGGATTGCAGTAATGGCAATTCAAAGGCAATACAGCTATTAAGTAATCAGTAAATGCTAATATTTAGGTTACAGCAGGCTATGTTGTCATGGAGATGGGTGAAGATTTCTCTCTTTTCATTTTACGGGGTATGCATTTACTGGGAGATGTTGGTTGCAACTTGAAGCTGTGAGACTGCTCAAACAAAGTGGTTTCAGTCAGCACAAGTGTTGTTGTGAGCAAATTCCAGGCAGTTAGGAAGGAGAGGTCCCTGGAAGGCATCAATAATTAAATGTACCTGAGTTTGAAGTAAAGGAACTCTATAAGCAATATTTGCATGACGCAGATGAGAACAATTCAAGCTTGAAGAAATTTAGTGCAAATTGGTGAAGATAGGTATTTTATAAAAGTTGATATTATGATAGTAATTAGGTGTGTTGGAGTAGTCTCAGGAGTCTTAGGAAATTTGGTCTTGGGAGAAGAGATTGAACTACTAAAATGTGAGCAGTCATTAAGTAAGTTTGAGTCAGAGAGGCTTTTGAGGATGTTTGCAAAGTAGAATTTTAAATGTGAAGATTTGGAATCTCTTGCAAAGCAAAATGGGTTTTAATGAGAATTGGTGACCCATAGTGTCATTAATGTCTAGTGGGATCGGCTTCAATTGTATCAACCATTTAAAGTGCAGTTTATGGGGCGTTTGACCACAATTTGGTGTTAATTTATATTTTCATTATGTTCATCTGACATGTGTAGTCTACATATATTATAGATTGATTTGCTTTCTAATTTTGAACAATAAAAAGTAGGGTTTTTTTTGTTCAAGTCCACTGAATCTTTTATTATTTCATTCTCTTATTAAATAAATATCTATGATTTCAAATTTCATCCACATTCAACAAAAAATGTTACTGGTCTCTCATCAGATCATAATATAAATTTGGTTGTCGTCTTCACTATCTTAACAGTATATCCAACAAGATCACAGATTTTGCCGAGGGTTTGGGTTAAAGTTGATGTACACAGTGGGAAATCTGAAGGTTACTGAGAGAGTCAGCCCAGGTTTTTTAAAATGTTGGATCTTAGAGCATGATCGATGTTCCAGGAAACTTTGTTTGAAAACATTTCAGTTGATGAGGTTGAGTGTGCATTATAATTCGAAACAAAAATAACTCTGGACGAGTTGTAGGAAACAGCAGTAGCTTATAAAGCAGCCTTCTAACATTTGAGTTAACCGAGTGCAGGTTCAAGTCCAACTTCAGGAATAAGACTATAAATGTCTAAGCAGACACTAGTATGGTGCAGAACGAGTATAGTACTGTAAGAAGTGTCCCTATACAAATCAAACATTACACTTAATTTTATATCTTTTTGGCTAAGTCCAGGATGCATTGGGGTTTTCAGCCTGACATAAGGCACACATGGAGAGAGTCTTGGCCTTCACAAGAGATGACCAGGACTGCTCCTGCAAGAATGCTGAGATATTCATGTCTTGTCAACTAAATAAATACATGTCATTCCACTGCAATTCTTGCAATAATCCCAACATCAGTGTTATCCAGTGCATAGCACTGCTAACCATTTGCTCCAATGCATTCTCTCTCTTTTATTTTCCAGGTTCTACATCCAAAGTGAAATGCCAAGCTTCTTAAGCAGCTGCCTCCTCGAATTCTGAGCTCAAGATACCAAGTCCTCAAATGAAGCATCAGCATTATAACTCCCGGCAACCTCCATTGGCACAGATTCTGACATTTCGGTGGGAACATCAGGTTTAGAGAATGCGGGGGTAAGATTTCATGAATATCTCACTGCAAGAGCACTACAGCTGGACAAACCAGACCCATTGACATTCAGAGGATTTTTGAGCATCGGGCAAATGGTCAGGACTAAGCAGGGGAGAATCCTGTTGTCTTGCCATTCAGAGACTTTGTCCACATGCATTGGGAGGAACAGGAGTGACAGACAGGTAAATGGGACACTTTAGCCCTCGTTGTTCAGAGTTGCACCATTGCAATGAATCATGGGACCATCTGCCCACGTGCATGGACAAGTTGGTGACTGCCATTCAGAGCCAGGTCCGACACACTCAGGGTCTGCTGGAGAGATGCACAAACCTACACTCCACCTCCCTTCACCTGATGAAGGAGTGCTCCAAAAGCTTGTGATTTCAAATAAACCTGTTGGACTATAACCTGGTGTCATGTGACTTCTGACTTTGTCCACCCCAGTCCAACACCGGCACCTCCACATCCATCTCCCGAGCCATTGTGAATGAGTTGTTCAGCAATGTCTATGTCTGGGAGATACAACATACACAACAGGGAAATGAAAAGATGACCAGGGAACAGGGACCCTGCAGCTTTGCATCCCTAATAGTACATGGGTCAGTGGTATAGGTCAAACCTGACTCTAATCTTATCAGGATTATCTCTCTCTATGAAAGACCTAACAACAGTGGGTTCTGCAGTCTCCTCCCTCACAGATTGAATCAATTACCCCACCCACTCCAAGTTTGTTTGCAGCTGTTTCTTCCCCATTATGTATTTTAGATTTCCAGAATGATATAAGGTAAACATGAGCACACTTCAGTCAGTGGCTTCCAGCCTCTGCCTCAATGACTGGATGAATCCCTAAATGTCCAAGTCCCTATCCTGGTAGCTGAAAATGTGTTGCTGGAAAAGCACAGCAGGTCAGGCAGCATCCAAGGAGGAGGGACTTGGGGGAGGGGCGTTGGAAATGCGATAGGTGGAAGGAGGTTAAGGTCAGAATCTTCCATCGGCCTCCGAAATCACTCTGGCGCCATTAACCACGCGGCCGCTGTAGCGCCCGCCGCAGCAACCGCCGCCGCGAACCATGACGTCACTTCCGCCCCCACCGATCTTGCAGCCTCCACGATTGCCGCCCAGACAACCACCTCCACGATTGCCAAGAAGACCATCGCCGACAGATTAGCAGCCTCCGCGGGGTCCACAGCTATCAGGAACAACACCGTTTCTGCCGTCGCCGCACCCACTTCTGCCCCCAGTGACATCACTCTCCTGCACAATGACCACGCCGCATGCATCTCCGCCCCCACGCCGATCTCCGTCACCA
>NC_057715.1:88139923-88145552 GCF_004010195.1 Chiloscyllium plagiosum | reverse complement strand
GCACCACCTTCCTAACCTGCAATCTTCTTCCTGACCTCTCCGCCCCCACCCCCACTCCGGCCTATCACCCTCACCTTAACCTCCTTCCACCTATCGCATTTCCAACGCCCCTCCCCCAAGTCGCTCCTCCCTACCTTTTATCTTAGCCCACTTGGCACACTTTCCTCATTCCTGAAGAAGGGCTCATGCCCGAAATGTCGATTCCCCTGCTCCTTGGATGCTGCCTGACCTGCTGTGCTTTTCCAGCAACACATTTTCAACTTTTTAGTCTGAGCCTGGATATTGTCCAGGTCTTGTTGCATTTAAACATGGACTGCTTTAGTACATGAGGAGTTGCAAATGGTACTGAACATTACTGCCACAAATCTTGAAATCATTAGTGAGTATCCCCACTTCTGAAATTATGATGGAGGGAAGGTCATTGATGAACCCTTGGAAAATTGTTGGGTTTAGGACACTAGGATGCTTGTGGTGCAGTTGTAGTGTCCCTGCTTCTGAGCAGTAGGCATGGGTTTAGGTCCCACATGCTCCAGAGATATATAACAACATATCTGAACAGGGCAATTAGAAAATATTTATATGATTCTACCCATTCAGTTGAAGCCCTCTCAGGTGAATATAAATGATCCCATTATGTAAATTTGAAAGGGACTCCCCCTTTCCCCCACGTCCATATTAATGACTATTTTCCCATTAAGACATTGAAACAGATTAATACTCTTTGTTTGAAGTTGCCGTGCGCAAATTAATTGCTTTGTTTTTCACATTACAGCATTGCCTATACCAAGAGTGCCACAGTAGGATTTAAATGCTGTCCCTAGAATTTTACCCAGATTTCAAGATCATAGTTGAAAAGTGTAGCACTGAAAAAGCACAGCAGGTCAGGCAGCATCTGAGGAGCAGGAGAGTCAATCATAGTCCTGGACAATACTATGGCATCATTGCCTCACATCCAGGTCTTTTCCTCCCAAGACTATCCCTGACTCTGCACACCCTGGGCATTGTCCAAGTAATTTTCCATTGCAGTTAGCCTTTGGAGAATGGCAATAATCATCAGGAATGCAGCTCAAGGTGGACATCATCAGCACCTTGCTGTGCCTCGTCTTCAGGTACCCAACACACAGACACTCCAATGTCTCTTTTTATCACTTCCACTCGGTCCAAGCACCCTACCCCATGGGGTTCTGTCACATTGAACTATACCACTAACTGTCCTTCATGCCCCAGGAACCACATTATACTGTAAAGATGCCCAACTTGCTCTTCTATGCTCCCACAGTGGAAGCTACAGTGGTAGTCACTGCTCATAACTCTATCCTCTCCCACTGTAGACTACCAATCCCTCTAATGCAGATCTGCATTGCTCTTCACACACACTAAGTTTACCCTGTAACCATCCTTGGTTCAAACACACTGAATTTACCCTGTCACCATCCTTGTTTTATACACAGTGAGTTTAGCCTGTCACCATCCTTGTTTCATACACAGTGAGTTTACCCTGTCACCATCCTTGGTTCATACACAGTGAATTGACCCTGTCACCAGCCTTATTTCATACACAGTGAGTTGACCCTGTCACTATCCTTGTTTCATACACAGTGAATTGACCCTGTCACCATCCTTATTTCAAACACACTGAGTTTACCCTGTCACCATCCTTGTTTCATTCACAGTGAGTTTACCCCATCACCATCCTTGTTTCATTCACAGTGAGTTTACGCCATCACCATCCTTGTTTCTACCTCTGCAAAGCCCTCTCCTTTCCCTTTGTTGCCACCTCCCCATAGCCTAACTCACCCAACCCTTTGGCAGTGATCTCCTGCTATTCCATAAGTCTCCCTTGCATCCCCCTTAATAACTAATGATTGGTCTACTAAAGCTATATTCACTCCAGCTTCTGACCAACTGTGACAGCCAGTTCCTACACAGATTTCTGACTGGTGTGTTTGCTACTGCCTACGTGTGATATGTTATTCTGGTGACTGCTGCTGCTGCCACTAAAGGAGTGATCATTGTCTACACCCTGGAAGACAACCAGACAGATTTGAGTTTGAGTGAATTTGTGTTTTATTGATTGTTGTCGGATGTATCGAGATACAGTGAAAAGTGTTATTTTGCAAACTATTCATGTAGATCGTACCATATAAAGTGTATCATGGTAGCAGAACAGTGTTAGAGCCATACAGAAGGTGCAGAGAAAGGGATCAGAATTAACATTTGAGAGGTCCATTCAATGTCTAATAACTTCAAGGGAGAAGCTGTTCTTAAACCTCCTTGTTATTTGTTAGCATCTTAACTGAATGACAGACTGCAGCTAAGCCCCTGAACTGTGTGCAGAATGTGGAGGAACTGACTATCTACCAGGATCCATTGAGCAACACAGCTGACCTTCTTGACTGGACTAGACTGAGGACTAGACTCCATCCACTTAATGACATGGTCATGTGATTGAATACATGAGCTGTAGGTGTTAGATTGATGTCTTGGTGTATCATACAATAAGGTGTTGCCTCACCTGGAGGGATCCTTAATGAGACAAATCTTCCGTCTGTGTGCCCCCACAAAGTTGCATGGTAGGACTGATAACTTTTGAATCAGGCTGATGTGCCAATGTCAAGGCAAGGCGTAGGTCCTGCGAGGCAAGTGCTAATTGAGTGAGTGCTAAAATAGCAAATTAGCAATGTCAAGATGCAGTCTGATTTAACTTATGAGCTGGGTGTCTGTATCTGCATGTAAGGTATTAGCCTTTCAATGCTTATTGGTAGTCTACCAGGCAATGCAAGTCTGTGCTTCCTAAGTGGCCTGCGTGTGTATCAGAGAGGTCCCATGATGATTGGGATGTTGGAAAATGACAGATGCCAATGTCTGTAGATGAAGAGTGGATGTGGCTGGTAGCCATGGACCATGCCCTGAGATACTGATCATAGTTATAGAGCCATAGAGGATCCTCACAATTAGCTGTAAGTTGAAGTTTCTAGGTTGCCAGGAAGTCAATTTAATTATAGTTTTGAGACGTCTAGCTTGTTTCACACATTTGATCAAATAGGAATACTAATGACACCATGTTGAGGTGTTTATAAGTGGTTTAACAAGCTATTACATCCTATAGTTGCCAACTTGCTGCTGTCAAGCAAGGAACAAATTCAGATACTCAGCAAATGCATAAAAGAGACTATAGGTCACTTCTCACATTGAGATAAGCCTCACTGAATATCTCGCTTGATTGTGCCACAAATCTTGCCATTGCCCATATCGCTCAGATACCCACTAGATTCTGCAATGCAATGAGTAATGTCTCCTGACTCATTCTAGCCTGGAATGTGCAAATTAGGGTTGCGATGGAACATTTTGCACTTACTCAGATGAGTACAAACTGCAACAACTCTCAAGCGGCTCCACACTATCCAGCACAATGCTACCCGATTTAATGGCATCGTACAGCTTCAATATTCATTCCCTCTAACAGCAACACGCAGGGCAGCAGCACTGTTAACAACTCACAAAGGGTCCTCCAAAAGTATGTTTCAAACCTGCAACCTCATACACAAGACAGACAAAGTAACCAGATGTATGGGAACAACGAAACCTGTTAGCGATTAACCATCTTGATTTGGAACTAAATTGTCATTCCTTCAGTGTCAGTTGATCATATTACCGAATTCCCTCCTTAACATTACAATGGGTGGACCTACACCTCATAGCCTGCAGCAGTTTAGGAAGGCAGTTCACCACCAATTTATTAAGGCGATAAGATTTGCATTGCAAGTGCTAACTTATCAAATTATGCCTTTATTAGATTAGATTAGATTACTTACAGTGTGGAAACAGGCCCTTCAGCCCAACAAGTCCACACCGACCCGCTGAAACGCAACCCACCCATGCCCCCACATTTACCCCTTCACTTAACACTATGGGCAATTTAGCATGGCCAATTCACTTGACCTGCACATCTTTGGACTGTGGGAGGAAACCGGAGCACCCGGAGGAAACCCACGCAGACATGGGGAGAATGTGCAAACTCCACACAGTCAGTCTCCTGAGGTGACTTATGAATAAGTTTAAAAAGCAAGCACCTCACATTGTACCTCAATCAAACCCTCTGTCTTCATACTCAAGTCACCTTTTTGGTCTCTAATTGATCTCATTCATTCTTTTACCAGCCTTTGTCCACTTATACGACTGAAAAGACTTTTGGGTTCACTTTTATGCTAATTGCCAGTCCTTCCTCATATTTTCTATTCTCTGCTCATCGCTTTTGTTACTTCCTTTTCCTTTTTCACTGACCTTTCTGTATTCAGCCAGCTTCTCACTTTTGTTATCAATCTGATATTTGCATACACACCCTTTTTCTGCTTTATCTTACTCACAAGCGATTTTGTTATGCAGGCATATCTAGTTTTGTTTGTTTTACCTTTCCTTCTTCTGAGAATATACCTTGATTAGATCTGAAATATATATTTTTTAAATGCAACTCATTTTCCATTACAATTTTATGTCAATTTTTTAATCCTATTTTCCTGGGCCCAGATTCATTTTTATTACACTAGAGCGAAAGAGTGACAGACCCTTCGGTCCAACTCATCCACGCCGATCACTTATCCTAAATTAATCTAATCACACTTGCCAGCATTTGACCTATGTCCCTCTGAATCTTTCCTATTCATCTACCTATCCAGATGTGTTTTAAATGATGTAATTGTAACAGCCTCTGACACTTCTTTTGGCAGCTCATTCCATATAGGCACCATTCTTTGCATGAAAAGGTTGCTCCTTAGGTCCCTTCTAAATCTATCCCCTCTCATCTTAAACCTATGCTCTCTTGTTTTGGATTCCCCCACCTCGGGGAAAAAGAACCTTGTCTATTTATCCTATCCATGCCTCATGATTTTATAAACCTCTGTAAGGTCACCCCTCAACCTTTGATGCTCCAGGGAAAATAGCCCCAATCTATTCACCATCTCCCTATAGCTCAAACCCTCCAAACCTGGCAACATCGTTGTAAATCTTTTCTGAACCCTTTTAGGTTTCACAACATCCTTCCTATAGCAGGGAGACCAGAATTGCATGCAGTATTCCAATAGTAGCCTAACCAATGTCCTGTACAGCTGCAACATGACCTCCCAACTCCTATATTCATTGCACTGACCAATAAAGACAAGCATACCAAACACCTCCTTCACTATCCTATCTTCCTGCAACTCCACTTTCACAGAACTATGAACCTGCACTTAAAGATCTCTTTATTCTGCGACACTCCCCAGGACCTTATCATTGAGTGGATAAGTTATACTGTGATAGACAATAGACAATAGATAATAGGTGCAGGAGTAGGCCATTCAGCCCTTTGAGCCTGCACCGCCATTCAATATAATCATGGCTGATCATTCCTAATCAGTATCCTGTTCCTGCCTTATTTCCATAACCCTTGATTCCACTATCTTTGAGAGCTCTATCCAACTCTTTCTTAAATGAATCCAGAGAGTGGGCCTCCACTGCCCTCTGGGGCAGAGCATTCCACACAGCCACCACTCTCTGGGTGAAGAAGCTTCTCCTGAGCTCTGTCCTAAATGGTCTACCCCGTATTTTTAAGCTGTGTACTCTGGTTCAGCACTCACCCATCAGTGGAAAT
>NC_057715.1:88085029-88138528 GCF_004010195.1 Chiloscyllium plagiosum | reverse complement strand
AGACCATCAGGCCCCGGGGACTTATCAACCTTCAGACCTAACAGTTTCTCCAACACCAAATCCTGGCAAATATAAATTCCCTTCAGTTCAGGTCCTTCAGCCACTGTTACCTCAGGGAGATTGCTTGTGTCTTCCCCAGTGAACACAGATCTGAAGTACCCATTTAATTCCTCTGCCATTTCTTTGTTCCTAGTAATATATTCCCCTGTTTCTGTCTTCAAGGGCCCAATTTTTGTCCTAACCATTTTTTTTTGCTTTGCACATACCTAAAAAAGCTTTTACTATCCTCCTTAATATTCTTGGCCAGTTTACCTTCGTACCTCATTTTTCCTCTGTGTATTTCCTTCTTAGTAATCTTCTGTTGCTCTTTAAAAGCTTCACAGTCCTCAGTTTTCCCACTTAACTTAGCAATGTTATACTTTTTCTCTTTTAACTTTATATGTTTCATTACTTCCCTCGTCAGCCAATGCCGCTCATGCCTCCTCCTGGGATCTTTCTTCCTTTTAGGAATGAACTGATCCTGCAACTTCTGCATTATAGACAGATTTGCCTTTTCAAAATGCAGCACCTCACATTTGTTGAAATCAAACTCCATCTGCCACTCATTGGTCCACTAAACTTGAACCTCCACCAAATAATTTTAATTATGGATTGTTTTTTGCTCTTTTCCATTGCTGGCCTAAATGTTATGATTATTGTTCCCTAAGCATTACCCAAGAGGTATGTTGTCCACATATATCACCTCATTCTTGGAATAGATTTATCAATGCTTCCTTGTTCAGTGAATTGGAAACATACTGATGTAGAAAATTCTTTCGAATATAATTTAGGAACACTTCCTCCTCTCTGCCCTTTAGAAGGTTAGCGGCTTTCATTTTATTCATTCTTGAGATATGGACAACAGTGGCAAGACCAGCATTTATTGCCCATCCCTCATTGCCCTGAAAAAAGTGATAGTGATTTGCCTTCTTAAAGCATGCAGTCCTTGGGGTGCAGAAATGCCTACGGCATTTCCCTTGCTGACGGAAAGGAAGTTCCAGGATTTTGAAAAACAGAAGTAAAGGAACAGTAGTTTAACTCCAAATTGGGATAATATGTGACTTGGAGAAGAATATTCAAGTGGTGGTGTTCATGTATTTGCTGCCCTTGACATTCTAGATTATACGGCTCAAAGGTTTTAAAGTGCTGGTAGAGAAGCCTTGTAGACACTGTGGATAAGATGCCAATCAAGCGGGCTGCTTTGTCCTGGATGGTGCCAAGCATCTTGAATGTTCCTGGAACATCGTTCATCCAAGCAAATGGTAAATGAAATACTGCAAACATGCAGCTGACTTGTGCCTTTTAGATAGTGGACAGGCTTTGGGAAGCCATTAAGTGAAATGCTTGCTGCAAGATTCCAGCCACTAATCTGCTCTTGTAACCACAATATTGATATTGCCAGTCCAAATAAATGATACTGGTCAATGGCAAGTCTCAGGATGTGGAATTCAGGAATGATAATGCCATTGAACATCAAGAGGTAATGATTAGATTCTCTCTTGAAGCTACTCATTGCTTGGCACTAATTTGACACAAATGTTATTTGCCACCTGGCATCCCAGATCTTTCTGCATATGAACATTGATTGCTTCAGTATCAATCGTTACAATTGAACATTGATCAATAATCGGTGAATGTCCCCATTTCTCACTTTAGGAGATCATTGATGAAGCAGCTGAAGATAATTGGGCCTAGGACACCACCCTGAGAAACACCAGCAGTGATTTCCTCAGGCTAAGGTGATTGAAAACCAACAACTACAACAATCTTTCTTTCCACTAGGTATGATTCCATCCATCGGAAAGTTTTCCCTCTGATTTCGATTTCGTCAAGGCTCCTTGATGCCATATTTGGTCGAATGCAATTGTGATGTCAAAGGCAGTTACTCTCAACTTATCCATCATAGCTGTTGAAGCATCAAAGGCAATTGGAGAAAGTTGTTTTTGGAGTTTGTCAGAATGGAAATGTGACTTGCAGGTGCCAGAACTAGATGGAAGGGGGAAATTTTGATTTCCTGATAATGGGTGGACAAGCAGAGATAAAGTCAGCTGCATGTTTGCAGTATTTCATGCCTCATGCCTGTCTGTGATAGGTTCCTACTTGTTGTATATTTGCAAGCTATGAATACTCATCAACTTAAAACACTTTTTATATAGTTCTACCTTCACGTTATACTCTACAGCACACATGAGTCTTGTTAAACCCTATTTATTTAAAGGTGGCATGCACAAATCAGGTTTGTGCAGTGGCACTTGAGTTCAGCCGTTGAGGGCAGGTGAAATTTGCTGAACAAAGGGAGCAGAAGAATGGTCAAGTTTCATAGAGGCTCAGGCCTCACAACGGAGAATGAGTGCTAGTGTGGAATTGGGTTCACAAAATTGGAGAAGTGAAATAGAAAGGGCCTGACATCCTGTGTGTGGTAAGTGTGGTCAGTCAAGTTAAGAAAATAAGGGGCCCAATGATCAGTGACATTCCATCTCCAGCTCCATTGGAGGATATTGCCCTGTAAGAATCCTTTCAGGGCCTTGAGTTCACCTATAACATTTCAATTATCCCCACTGATGGTGATCTCATACAATGCATTTTACAATGCATGTAAAGGAAGGCATATTGAGCCTGTAAGTTCAGCCATGTCCACAGAGTGTCAAGTAGAAAACTGGACATTAAAATGAACATTCAATAAGGATTGAACAAAACCATTTTCAGTTCAAATGGTTCGTCAAGTGAGGTCCATCATGGCTTAGAGTGACCTTTCTGCTCTTCACCTAATTAATTGTGCATCCAAGCTCTCCAGAACCCTTCTCATGAAATCAGACAGCAGGAGAGGTGGAAGTGCTCGCTCAGGTTATAATTTTTAAAATGTTGCCTGATCATACCAGCTTAGCAACATGAAAGGTAACAATTAGGACACACAATGTAATAACCATGTTTGCTCGAGGCCATAATTCTTAATGTGCATTGCATTCTTGGACAATGCGGATGAATTGCAAATTAAAGCTAGATGAATGGCATTATTAACTTGATGCAGCCATTCTTTAAGTAGTTGTTTGGTAGTAGTAGACTTGATTACTGTTGAGAAAAGACATATTTGTCAATGCTTTTCATCTTCAACTCACTAGGACAGTCTATAAGAATACAATTTCTAGGATAAAATCAATATTCTTATGAGTGACTTGCAACCTCAACTAGGAACAGGAGCAGGTCATTCAGCACCTCAGATCTGTTCCACCATTCAATGGGATCATGGCTAATCTATGGTCTACCACCTTCTATCTGCCTTTGACCCATACCGTTTGACACTTATGCTTAACAAAAGATTATCTATCTCGTATTTAAAATTAACAACTTATTTAGCATCCAAGACACATTTCCTCCCATTCCTTTTTGTGTTTCCTTCCTTATGGTCCAATAACCTTTCAGCCTCTCCATTCAGCATTTTACCATAATCATTTCTTCAGCAACTTAGTGCAACAAACCGCAACTCTGTTTTTCTCCAGGATCCACAGACCATACTCCTGATAAGGCCCATGACCGGGGCAAATCTCCAGACTTATCATGGCCCATCTCACATAAAAACAGAATTGCTATGGCACAGAAGGAGGCTATTCAGCCCATCATCATCCATGTAGGTAAATACATGGCTCAAAGATTGATGCGGGAGAAATGGGTTTTAGTTCATGGAACATTGACACCAGTACTGAGGAAGAAGGGACCTGTTCCAATGGGATGGTCTTCATCTAAACCATGCTGGAACTAGAGTCCGAGCGAATTGCATAACTAGGGTGGTAGACAGGGTTTTAAACTAAGTGTGGGGTGTGGGGTTCAGTTGAAAGGGAAGTTACAAAACCAGAATTGAAAGAGGAGGAAAAAGTGCAGAAGTCAGGAGAGGTTATTAAAATCTGTAGCAAAGATACAACTAGGACAAAGTGTCTGGAAAGAGTTACCATTCAATCTTTGGTACTGGATAAATGAATGACAATAAGAAAAGGGATGGTTAATATAGGACTGAAGGTGTTATATCTGAATGCACGCAATATAAGGAATAAGGGAATTGAGCTTGTGGCACAGATTGAAATTGGCAGGTATCATGTGGAGGGCATTACGGATACATGGCTTCAAGGAAATCAGGATTAGGAGCTGAATATTCCCAGGATATACATCCAATTAATAAGATAGGCAGGTGGGCAGATGGGGTGCAGTTGCCCTACTCATAAGAAATGAAATTAAATCAGTAGGAAGAAACGAAGTAGGGTCAGATGGTGTAGAATCTGTTTGGGTAGAATTGAGGAACAAAGGTAAACAATGCATAGTTAGAGCTATGTATAGGCCTCTAAACAATAGTCAGGAGCTGGGCAGTAGATACACCAGGAGATAGAAAATATGTGTAGGATAGGCAAAGTTACAGTGATCATGGGGGATTTCAATATGCACGTGGATTAGGCAAATCACATTGGTAGTAGATTGTAAGAAAAGGAATTTATGGAATATCTATGAGATGGCTTTTTGGAGCAACTTGTGGTGAAGCCCACTAGGGAACAGGCAATACTGGATTTAGTGTTGTTCAATGAGGCAGACTTGATGAGGGAGCTTAAGGTGAAGGAGCCCTTAGGAAGCAGTGATCATAACATGATTGAATTTAATCTGCAATTTGAGAGGGAAAAGACAGAATCAGAGGCAACGGTATTTCAGCTGAATAAAGGCAACTACTGAAGCATGAGGAAAAAGCTAGGTAGAATTGACTGGGAGAGGAGCCCAGCAGGAAAGACAATGGAACAGCAATGGCAGGAGTTTCTGGGAGTGATTCAGGAGACACACCAGAGATGCAGTCTGAGGTAAAAGAAGGATGGTGCAGGGAAGATGAGGTAACCATGGCTGAGTAGGGAAGTCAGGGACTGCATAAAAGCAAAAGAGACAGCATGTAATGTGGCGAAGGGCAGTGGGAAACCAGAGGATTGGGAAGCTTACAAAGACCAACAGAGAGTAACAAAACAAGAAATAAGGAGGGAGAAGATTAAATATGTGCGTCGGTTAGCCAGTAATAAAAAGGAGATCTGTAAGAGTTATGTAAAGGGCAAAAGAGAGGCAAAAATGGACATTGAGCAGTTGGAAAACGACACAGAAGACATAGTAGTGGGCAACAAGGAAATGGCTAAGGAACTGAATAGTAACTTCGTGTCAGTCTTCACAGTGGAAGACACAAGTAATATCCCAAAAATTCAAGAGTGTGAGGGGACAGAGCTGAGTATGGTGGTCATCACCAAGGAGAAGGTGCTAGAGAAACTGAATGGTCTGAAAATGGGGAAAGGCAATAGAAACTGCACATTCTGCCTGTTCTGCTGCTGGGCATAGTTCATTCCAAAGTTCTTTCAATGCAGGAGCAAATTACTGCAGATGCTGAAATCTGTTAACAAAAAACGCTGGAGATCATAACAGTCAGGCAGCATCCATGAAGAGAAAGCAAGCTAGAGTTTCTAGTCTAGATGACCCTTCATCAGAGCTGACGTGAAGTGCGGAGGAGGCAACATTTATACAATGGTGGGAGTGAGGCTGGGGGAGAAAGGATGTCGATATCAACATATTGCCTCTCCATAATTCACGTCAGGTCTGAGGGAGAGTCATCGAGACTCAAAATGTTAGCTTGCTGTCTCCATAGAACCTGCCTGACCTGGTGATCGCCAGCATTTTTTGGATTTTCAGTTCCATTCAAGGTGTGCCCCTTTGCCTGAAATGATTGAACGTAAAAATTTATTGAACCACAATGGAAAGAAACATGTATTTTGAAAAGAAAATTAGGGATAGTTAAAAACCCTACTAATCTTTACTAATTAACCATGGAGAAGCTAACATGAGGATTTTATTTTAGTATCAAAATGCATATTATACAGACGGCAATACTTTTGGAAGTATATAAGTACGCACTAGCAATCCAATGTAAAGTTATCGGTGTGACACTACTAATTTAATAATGGTTCACATGTCCCCACACATCCCGAACACAAATCCTATTTCTAATTTGGATGAGTGAATAGAATTGCCCGACGTGTCTCTACTTGCTAACTTTTGCGTTCATTGGCTTGAAGTTCCTATTCCCTCTTTACGGTTAAGAATTCACAACATTCGACAACTGAACATGACCCGCCCTATCGACCAAGACAGCCCAACATTGCAGGGCAGAGTGGGTTAGAACTTCGCCTCCACTCCCACCCACCTCGTGAAGCGATTGCAACTTGAGCGGTTGCCGAGCAGCGGGCTTGCGTCACGTGACAATGTGGTCCAATCAACGCTTGCTACCCGTCGAATGGTGTCTCTGTGACAGAAGGCGGCTGTGTTCCAACGTTCCAACCCCTGCAGCCGGGCTCAGGTTGTACTCATCCCATTCCGGCAGGTACGTGGACTGAGTACTTTTCGTACGTCTTTCACAATTTGTTAGATAAAGCCCACCTTCTGAACATCCAGCAAAATTAGCTGTCCCAGCTTGTGTATGGGGAAAGCTAACTGGGAATACACTTGCAGCATGGAACAATGGGATCGACTTGTTGCTGAACAGAGTTCATGAGGGATGATCATTTAAACTGTAGTAAACTGAGTCTGGGTTCTATCTTAATGTTCGAGATTCATAACCTGTGGCCATCTCTATACTATCGTGCTGGTCTTGATGGTGACAATTTAAAAACTTCTACAACGATTTCTTTTACTGTGAACATTCACATATTCCGGGCCCAAGGCTTTATTGTGTTCAGTACTTGCTTAATTTATGCTCTCAGTTTTATGCTGATGAGCATCCTAATCACTTGCATTCATTTAAAAAAAACTGCTAGTGGATTTGCACTCTTAATATCATAATATTAGAACCTGGTAGTCCATAATCTACAGCTTTTAAACTGAACATAAGAACTTGTAATTCACATTTTGTCATTTGCTACTCTCACCTTCTTTATTTAGTTAAAAAAATCACACAATACCAGGTTGTAGCCCAACAGGTTTATTTGGAAAAACAAGCTTTTGGAGTGCTGCTGATTTTAGATTAGATTACATTAGATTAGATTACATTACAGTGTGGAAACAGGCCCTTCGGCCCAACAAGTCCACACCGACCCGCCAAAGCGCAACCCACCCATACCCCTACGTTTACCCCTTACCTAACACTACGGGCAATTTAGCATGGCCAATTCACCTGACCTGCACATCTTTTGGACTGTGGGAGGAAACCGGAGTACCCGGAGAAAACCCACGCAGACACAGGGAGAACGTGCAAACTCCACACAGTCAGTCGCCTGAGGCGGGAATTGAACCCGGGTCTCCGGCGCTGTGAGGCAGCAGTGCTAACCACTGTGCCACCGTGCCGCCCACTGTAGATTATGGACTACCAGGTTCTAATATTATGATATTAAGAGTGCAAATCCACTAGCAGTTTTTTTTAAATGAATGCAAGTGATTAGGATGCTCATCAGCATAAAACTGAGAGCATAAATTAAGCAAGCATAAATTAAGCAACTGATGAAGGAAAACACTCCAAAAGCTTGTACTTACAAATTAACCTGTTGGATAATAATCTGGTGCTGTGTGATTTTTAACTTTGTCCACCCCAGTCCAACACCGGCATCTCCACATCTTATTTATTTGCATCAGTTCTTGGTGCCAGTGGTAAAATATAACAATATTTAGTGTTATCAATGAACAAGCATGGTTGGTATGGTGTCAGTCAAGCAAATAAAATCTGTGTGAAACTCTGAAAAGGTTAATACTGAGGCATGCCAGAAACATCTCTCACAATGATATGCAGGTTTGATTGGGATGAGGCATAGGATCTTGAAATAAAACTCTCTTATGGATTTTGTCAATGTCTATCACAATTATATAAATTGTATCTAGTTGCTCTTATGTAATAAACAACATCTTAATTATGACTAGAGCATCTTCCAATTACACTACCAGGGTCTTTTCATCAACTGGAAGAGAAAGTGAGGTCTGCAGATGCTGGAGATCAGAGCTGAAAATGTGTTGCTGGAGAAGCGCAGCAGGTCAGGCAGCATCCAGGAACAGGAGAATCGACGTTTCTGGCATAAGCCCTTCTTCAGGAAGAAGGGCTTATGCCCAAAACGTCGATTCTCCTGTTCCTGGATGCTGCCTGACCTGCTGCGCTTCTCCAGCAACACATTTTCAGCTCTTTTCATCAACTTCCAGACCAAGCAGACTATGTACGGTAGATCCTCTCCAAGAAAGGCTTGTTGTTACTAAAATCTACTTAGCATTAGTATGGAGAGCTCATACAACCTAATGAAAAGCAGTGTGGGTTGCTCATACAACAATCTCTTCCATTTTGTAATTAGCAGGAAGAATACATTTTTCAGAAGCATATTATCTAAATGTTGAGATAGCTCATAGCTCTGAGATGCAGAGGGAAATGGTTGTCCTCATGAATCAAGTATAAAAGGGTAAAGTCACCATTGTGCCAGATGACCATAGTGCTGCTGTTGCATTAGTGAAAGCTGACTGGTGATGAGTTTAACCTGAGGGTCAGCATGCCTCTGATAAGGTGCAAAGTTGAAAGATGGGATGTTCACGGTGACCTCAACCAATGCAAAAGTTGCACCCATGCTGTAGGTGACTCCCTTCATCACAAACAAGCCTATACTATGTATGCAGGTATATCAAATAATTAGGAAAGTTAATGGAATGTTATCATTTGAAGGTTCTAGGGAATGTTGCCGAACAGAAACCTTAGGGGGCAGGTTCAGAGTTTCTTGCAAGTAGAGTTGCAGATAGATAGGATAATGAAGATGTTTGGTATGCTTCCCTTTATTGGTCAGGGCATTGAGTATTGGAGTTGGAAGTCACGTTGCGGCTGTACAGGATGTTGGTTAGGCCATTTTTGGAAGATTGCATGCAGTTCTGGTCTCCTTCCTATAAGAAGGATATTGTGAAACTTGAAAGGGTTCAGAAAAGATTTACAAGGATGTTGCCAGGGTTGGAGGATTTGAGCTATAGGGAGAGGCTGAATAGGCAGGGGTTGTTTTCCCTGGAGTGTCAGAGGTTTATAAAATCATGAGGGGCATGGATAGGATAAACAGACAAGGTCTTGTCCCTTGGATGGGGCAGTACAGAACTAGAGGGCATAGGTTTAGGGTGAGGGGTGAAAGGGGTAAAAGGGACCTAAGGGGCAACCTTTCCACGCAGAGGGTGGTGTGTGTATTGAATGAGATGCCAGAGGAAGTGGTGCAGGCTGGTACAAATACAGCATTTAAAAGGCTTCTGGATAGGTATATGAATAGGAAGGGTTTAGAGGGATATGGGCCAAGTGCTGGCAAATGGGACTAGATTAGGTTCGGATATCTAGTCAGCATAGACAAGTTGAACTGAAGGGTCTGTTTCCGCGTTGTATGTCTCTATAACTCCATGAGAGGAATTGAATGCAAAAACAAGGAAGTTATACTTCACTTCCTGTGGACACTGGTGAGACCATACCTATCGTACTGTATTATTGATCACCTTATTTACAGAAGGATGAAAATATGTTGGCAGTTTGGATAGTGTTTATTGGACTAATCCATGGATTGGCTGGGTTGTCTTTTGAGGAAAGGCTGGAGAAACAAGGTTTGTATCTGATAGAGCTTAAAAGAATAAGAGGTAACTTGACCAAAACATGTTAAATCTTGAATGGTCTGAACAGGGTAAATATGAAAACCATATTCCCTTTTATGATCCCTTCGGTTCAACTTGTTCATACCAACCAGATATCCTAAAATAATTAGTCTCATTTGCCAGCATTTCGCCTATATCCCTCTTAAACCCTTCCTATTCATGTACCATCCAGATGCCTATTTGATATTAGAACTGTACCAGTCTCCACTATTTTATCTGGTAGGTCATTCTGTACACACACTACCCTGTGCATGAAAAGATTGCCCCTTAGGTCCCTTTTAAATCTTTCCCCTCTCACCTTAAAACGATGCCCTCTAGCTTTGGGCTGTCCTCCCTGAGGAAAAAGACCCTATCCATTTACAATATCCATGCCCCTCATGATTTTGTAAACCTCTATATGGTTACTCCTCTTGACACTCCAGGGAAAATAGCCCAGTGTATTCAACCTCTCCTTATAGGTCAAACCCTCCAACCCCAGCAACAGTTCTGTAAATCTTTCTGATCCCTTTCACGTTTAACAATATCTTTATTATAGCACGGAGGTCAGAAGTGAACGCAACATTCCAAAATATTTTTTGAATGGTTTTAAAGTGGAGGTAAACAGACTTTTGTTAAGCAAGGTGTGAAAGGTTATCTGGAGTCAGGAGGAATGCAAATTTGAAGTTGCAAACACCAGATGTGATCTTATTGAATTGCAGCTGTCTGCTGCCTCCTAATTTGTGATCAGAAAGTGTTTTGATATTGATGAGCTGCCTTGTAATGTTTACTTGCCTGATATCCATGTTGCTGTGCACCAAGCTTATTAATTCACTTTTGCTTTTGTAAATTTGTAGTTTTTTTTCGGTATTGTCTCATTATATTCTATTTATATTTTTTTTGTTAACACTATATTTTACAGGAAAAGAAAGGAAAGAGCATAGCTTTGTAATCAAAAAAGTATATAATCAAAAAAGACATATTGTATAAAGTTTTCAGCATGCAATATCCTGTGCTAAGAGACTAGGAATCTAGGTGGAGAACAGCTTTAGTGATTGAATTGGACATTAATATGGAAACGTTAAACTATATATTTTACTTATTTTCAGTTTAATTTAATTCACAGAGTCATACAGCACAGAGACAGACCCTTTGGTTGAACTAGTTCATGCCAACCATGTTCCCAAACTAAATTAGTCTCAGCTGCTGGTGTTGGCCACTATCCGTCCAACTTTCCCTATTCATGTACATATCCAAATGTCTTTTAAACATTGTAACTGTACCTGCATCCATCACTCCCTCATGCAGTTCATTCCACACACTAACCACTCTGTTAAAAAAAGTTGTCCCTCATGTCATTTTTTAAATCTTTCTCCTCTCACCTTAAAAATATGCCCCCGAGTTTTGAACACTCCCAATCTTGGCAAAATACCTTTGCTATCCACCTTATCAGTGCCCTTCATGATTTTAGAAACTTCTATAAGAGAAACCTAGCACTCTGTGGGAAGCGAGGGAAGTGATTGCTGGGCCTCTTGCTGAGATATTTATATCATCGATAGTCACAGGTGAGGTGCCAGAAGACTGGAGGTTGACTAACGTGCTGCCACTGTTTAAGAAGGGTGGTAAGGACAAGCCAGGGAGCTATAGACTCGTGAGCCTGACGTCGGTGGTGGGCAAGTTGTTGGAGGGAATCCTGAGGGACAGGATGTACATGTATTTGGAAAGGCAAGGACTGATTAGGGATAGTCAACATGGCTTTGTGCATGGGAAATCTTGTCTCACAAACTTGTTTGAGATTTTTGAAGAAATAACAAAGAGGATTGATGAGGGCAGAGCAGTAGATGTGATCTGTATGGACTTCAATAAGGCGTACAACACGGTTCCCCATGGGAGACTGGTTAGCAAGGTTAGATCTCACAGAATACAGGGAGAACTAGCCATTCGGATACAACTGGCTCAAAGGTAGAAGACAGAGGGTGGTGGTAGAGGGTTGTTTTTCAGACTGGAGGCCTGTGACCAGTGGAGTGCCACAAGGATCGGAGCTGGGTCCTCTACTTTTTGTTATTTACATAAATGATTTGGATGCAAGCATAAGAGGTACAGTTAGTAAGTTTGCAGATGACACCAAAATTGGAGGTGTAGTGGACAGCGAAGAAGGTTACCTCAGATTACAACAGGATCTTGACCAGATGGACCAATGGGCTGAGAAGTGGCAGATGGAGTTTAATTCAGATAAATGCGAGGTGCTGCATTTTGGGAAAGCAAATCTTAGCAGGACTTATACACTTAATGGTAAGGTGTATAGGGAGTGTTGCTGAACAAAGAGACCTTGGAGTGCAGGTTCATAGCTCCTTGAAGGTGGAGTTGCAGATAGATAGGATAGTGAAGAAGGCGTTTGGTATGCTCTCCTTTATTGGTCAGAGTATTGAGTGCAGGAGTTGGGAGGTCATGTTGCAGTTGGACAGGACATTGGTTATGTCACTGTTGGAATATTGCATGCAATTCTGGTCTCCTTCCTATTGGAAAGATGTTGTGAAACTTGAAAGGGTTCAGAAAAGATTTACAAGGTTGTTGCCAAGGTTGGAGGATTTGAGCTATAGGGAGAGGCTGAACAGGCTGGGGCTGTTTTCCATGTAGCGTTGGAGGTTTGCAAAATTATGAGGGTCATGGATAGGATAAATAGACAAAGTCATTTCCCTGGGTTGGGGGAGTCCAGAACGAGAGGGCATAGGCTTAGGGTGAGAGGGGTAAAATATAAAAGAGAACGAAGGGGCAACTTTTTCATGCAGAGGGTGATATGTGTATGGAATGAACTGCCAGCGGAAGTGGTGGAGGTTAGTACAATTGCAATATTACAAAAGCATTTGGATGGGTATATGAATAGGAAGGGTTTGGAGGGATATGGGCCGGGTGTTGGCAGGTGGGACTAGATTGGTTAGGGATATTTGGTCGGCATGGACGGGTTGGACCAAAAGGTCTGTTTCCATGCTGTACATCTCTATGACTCTGTGACTCTATAACCAATAAATCCCCTGCGCTCCAGTGAAAAAAGTCTCAATTTTTGTAATTGAAACCCTCAATTCCTGGCAATATCCTGGTAAATCTTTCCTGAATCCCCTCCAAGTTTAATAATATCCTTCCTATTAAAGGTGGATATACAGTAGAATATACAGTAGAATTGTTCAAACTATTTAGGATATTAACTAGATGGGTTGGTGTGTGTTGGTAATAAGTTGATGAGATGAGTGCCAGCTGTGTATAAATTGGAACAGAGTAATATTTGGTTGACCTCAAATTGGAAGAGAGGTCATTAAATATATAAAAGATTAATAGAGTGGGAGAATAGCCTCGGGGGAGTTCCATATTGAGGTTGAAATGTTCAGGGCTTTCTTTTTTCTGTAATTCATACTTGGAATTTGGTCATTGTAATTTTAAAAATTGCTTCGTAGGAAGTGTGCAGTTCCGGTTAGGCCAACATTTATTGCCCATTCCTAATTGCCCGACAGCTGAATGACTTGCTTTGCCATTTCAGAGAACAGTTAAGAGTAAACCACGTTGCTGTGGGTAGAGAAGTTAACGTGGTGTACATTATTTTAGCAAAGTGTTTGATAAGGTTCCCCATAGTAAGTTCATTCAGAAAGTAAGGAGGCATGGGATACAGGGAAATTTGGCTGCCTGGATACAGAATTGGCTGGTCCATTGAAGACAGAGGGTGGTAGTAGATGGAAAGTATTCAGCTCGGAGCCCGGTGACCAGTGGTGTTCTGCTGGGATCTATTTCGGGACCTTTGCTCTTTGTCATTTTTATAAATGACTTGGATGAGGAAATGGAAGAGTGGGTTAGTAAGTTTGCCAATGACACGAAAGTTGGTGGAGTGGTGGATAGTATGGAAGGCTGTTGTAGGTTACAATGGGACATTGACAGGATGCAGAATATGGTAATGGAGTTTAACCTGGCAAAGTGCGAAGTGATTTGTTTTAGAAGATCGAATTTGAATGCAGAATTCAGGGTTAAAGGCAAGATTCTTGGCAGTGTGGAGGAACAGAGGGATCTTGGGGTCCATGTCCATGTCCTCAAAGTTGCCACCCAAGTTGATAGGGTTGTTAAGAAGAGTTATGGTGTGTTGGCTTTCGTGAGCAGAGTGATTGAGTTTAACAGCCACGAGGTTATGCTGCAGCTCTGTAAAGCCCTGGTTATACCTACAGCCTGTGATGCTGCAGAGAATATAGCCCCAGCCTTTTCAGTCTCTCCTTGTAGCTCAAACCTCCCAACCCTAGCAACATCCTTGTAAATCTAGGAGAAAGTGAGGACTGCAGATGCTGGAAATGAGGAAGCTGGAGAAATCTGCATTCATCCCTTGTGGTTGGAGGGTTCCTAGGCGGAAGATGAGGCGCTCTTCCTCCAGACCATGGCAACACGATGCCTAGGAACCCTCCAACCACAAGGGATGAATGCAGATTTCTCCAGCTTCCTCATTTCCCCTCCCCCCACCTTTTTTCAGTCCCAACCTTCCGACTCAGCACCGCCTTCTTGATCTGCAATCTTCTTCCCAACCTCTCCTCCCCCAACCCCTCTCCGGCCTATTACCCTCACCTTAAACTCCTTCCACCTATCACATTCCCAAAGACCCACTCCCAAGTCCCTCCTCCCTACCTTTTATCTAAGCCTGCTTGGCACACCCTCATTTCTGAAGAAGGGCTTATGCCTGAAATGTCGATTCTCCTGATCCTTTGATGCTTCTGGACCTACTGCACTAATTCAGTTATGATCATCATGATACATAAGTTAATGCCAGCAAAACTCTCCTTTATATTAGGCAAAAGTGAGGACCGTAGATGCTGGAGATCAGAGTCAAGATTAGAGTGGTGCTGGAAAAGCACAGCAGGTCAAGCAGTATCCGAGGAGCAGGAAAATTGGCGTTTCGGGCAAAAGCCCTTCATCAGGAATGAGGCAGGGAGCCTCCGGGTGAAGGGATAAATGGGCAGGGGGTGGGGCTGGGAGAAGGTAGCTAAGAGTGCAAGAAGTGGATGGAGGTGGGGGGGGTGACAGGTCAGAGTGGAGGGTGGAGCGGATAGCTGGGAAGGAAGATTGGCAGGTGGGACAGGTCATAAGGATGGTGCTGAGCTGGAAGGTTGGAACTGGGGGAAGGTTGGAACTGGGGTAAGGTTGGGGCGGGGCGGGGAAGGAATGAGTAAAGTGGTGAAGTCCACATTGATGCCCCTGACCTGCTGTGCTTTTCCAGCAACACATTTTTAAGCTCCTTGTAAATCTATCCTACTTATGTGGGTAGGTAATGGCATAATAGTTCTGTTATTGGGCTAGAAATCCAAAGAGGAGAAAGTGAGATCTGCAGATGCTGGAGATCAGACCTGAAAATGTGTTGCTGGAAAAGCGCAGCAGGTCAGGCAGCATCCAGGGAATAGGAGAATCGACGTTTCGGGCATAAGCCCTTCTTCAGGAATTCCTGAAGAAGGGCTTATGCCCGAAACGTCGATTCTCCTATTCCCTGGATGCTGCCTGACCTGCTGCGCTTTTCTAGCAACACATTTTCAGCTAGAAATCCAAAGATCCAAGCTAATGCCCTGGGGATTTGGACACAAATCCCACCACAGCATATAGCAAAATTCAAATTCAATTAATTAAATCAGGGATTTAAAATAAGTGAGTAAAAAACTCATTGGCATTCTTTTAGGAAGGAAAAGGTACCATCCTTAACTGGTTTGGTTGATGTGTGACTTCAGACCCTCTGTGATGTGGTTAGTACTAACCTTGTTAAGTGACCAGATTTCCCTAAAGTTGAGGCAAGGAGCCCTTATTCCCTTAAACTTGCCATGCTTTAATTTCTCATCCGTGACCAATATACATTTCCCTTGATGTATCCCAATTTGAACATCTAGGTGTTCCTGACTCGTGTCCTTTTCTATGCCCTACCACATTTTCCACCCTGGGTAACAATACCATCCTGCTATTTGTACCTTCTAGCTTTAGCTACGGTAGCCTGCTTATCTAATCCTGTAGACCGTTCAACGTTTTTCTGCTGTTTATGCATCCTACAGCCTCTTACTTGGCCCTACTTCTTTTGTAGCTCTTGTCGAGAATGCCCATCAATGCCAAGAAAAGTGCTTTTATTTGCTAATTGACCTAATATAATTGCAGGAAATCAGGGCTGAGCAAGGCAGAACAAATAAAGGAGATGCCAAATAGTGTGTCAGTCGATAGTGGATAGGGGAGGAAAGGGAACCAACAGACAGGGCAGGGATCCCCTGTGGCTGTTCCCCTCAGCAATAAGTATACCATTTTGGATACTGCTGGTGGGGACGGCCTACCAGGGGAAAGCCATAGTTGTCCGGTCTCTGGTATTAAGCCTGGCACCTGTGACTCAGAAGGGAAGGGGGGAGAATAGAAAAGCACTCATGGTAGGGGACTCAATAGTTAGACAGATTGACAGGAGATTTTGTGGTCAGGAAAGGGACTCCTGGAAGGTATGTTGCCTCTCCGGTGCCAGGGTCTGGGATGTCGCCGATCGGGTTTACAGGATTCTGAAGGGGGAGGGTGAGCAGCCAGAAATCGTGGTACATATTGGCACCAATGATATAGCCAGGAGAGGGTTTGAGGATCTGAAAAGTGACTACAGGGAGCTAGGTTGGAAGCTGAAGAGCAGGACGAGTAGAGTAGTGATCTCGGGTTTGCCACTGGTGCTACGAGATAGTGAAGTGAGGAACAGGCAGCGAGTGTAGCCTGACATGTGGCTGTGAGGCTGGTGCAGGAGGGAGGGCTTCAGATACCTAGACCATTGGGATACCTTCTGGGGAAGGTGGGGCCTGTACCTGAAGGACGGATTGCCCCTGAACTGAGGGGCACAAATGTCCTGGGTGGGAAATTTGCGGTTGTGGTTCGGGAGGGTTTAAACTAGTTTGGCAGGGGGTTGGGAACCAGAGCTACATATCTGAGAGGGGAGCAGTGTAGATGGGGCTGTGACAGGATGTAGTGAATCTTTCGGGAAGGTTTCTCATGCGATGAAACAAAGGGATCGGTTAAAATGTGTCTGCTTTAATGCAAGGAGTGTCAGAACTAAGAGTGACGAGCTTAGAACATGGATCAGTACTCGGGGCTATGATGTTGTGGCCATAACGGAGATGTGAGTTTTACAGGAACAGGAATGGTTGCTTGACATTCCAGAGTTTAGAACGTTTAAAAAGAACAGGGAGGGTGGAAAAAAAAAGAGGGGGTGTAGCATTGTTAGTCAGAGAGTGCATCACAACTGCAGTAATGAAGGTTGTTGAGGATGATTTGTCTACTGAGTCAGTATGGGTGGAAGTTAAGAACAGCCAGGGAACAGCCACCTCAATGGGGGTTTTCTACAAATCACCTAATAGCAGTAGGGAGATTGAAGATCTCATAGGCCGGCAGATTTTGGAAAAATACAGATGTTGTAGGGTTATTGTTATAGGTGATTTCAACTTTCCCAATATCGACTGGAAGCTCCTTAGTGCAGATGATTTGGATGGAGCCGTTTTTGTCAGGTGTGTTCAGGAGGGTTTCCTTAGTATGTAGACAGGCAGGTGAGGGGAGAGGCCATTTTGGATTTGGTGCTCGCCAATGAGCCAGGACAGGTGTCAGATCTCGCAGTGGGAGAACCCTTTGGTGACAGTGATCGCAACTGCCTCACATTTACCATAGCCTTGGAGACGGAAAGGAGCAGTTATCAAGGGAAGGTATTTAATTGGGGAAAAGGAAATTATGACGCTATGAGACAGGAGTTGGGAAGTACAGACTGGGAGCAATTGTTCCACAGAAAGGGCACAGCAAACATGTGGAGACTATTTAAGGAGCAGTTGTTGCGAGCAATGCACAAATTTGTTCCTCTGAGACAGGTAAGAAGGGGTAAGATTAAGGAACCTTGGATGACAAGAACAGAGGAGCTTCTTGTCAAAAGGAAGAAGGCAGCTTACGTAAGGTGGAGGAAGCAAGGATCTAGCACAGCTTTAGAGGATTACAAGCTTGCTAGAAAGGAGCTCAGAAATAGACTGAGGAGAGCCAGGAGGGGGCACTAAAAAGGCTTGGCAAAAAGGATTAGGGAGAACACAAAGGCATTTTACTCATACGCGAAGAATAAGAGAATGATCAGGGAGAAGGTACGGCTGATCAGGGATAGCGTAGGGAACTTGTGTGTGGAGTCTGAGCAGATAGGGGAAGCCCTAAATGAGTTTTTTGCTTTGGTTTTCACTAAGGAAAGGAACCTTGTTGTGAATGAGAACTTTAAGGAGCTGGAACAGGCTTGAACAGATCAAGATTCAGGAAGTTGGTGTGTTGGAAAGTTTGGCAAACATTAAGATTGATAAGTCTCCAGGGCCAGACCAGATTTATCCTAGGCTGCTCTGGGTAGCGAGAAAGGAGATTGCTAAGCCACTGGCGAGGATCTTCGCTTATTCTCTCTCCATGGGAGTCATACCGGAGGATTGGAAGGAGGCAAATGTTGTTCCTCTTTGCAAAAAGGGTGATAGGGAAATCCCTGGCAATTACAGGCCAGTTAGTCTTATGTCTCTGGTCAGCAAAGTTTTGGAAATAATTCTGACGGATAGGATTTATGACTATTTGGAAAAACATAGTGTGATTAAAGGCAGTCAGCATGGCTTTGTGAA
Source organism: Chiloscyllium plagiosum (assembly GCF_004010195.1). Taxonomy (NCBI): domain Eukaryota; kingdom Metazoa; phylum Chordata; class Chondrichthyes; order Orectolobiformes; family Hemiscylliidae; genus Chiloscyllium; species Chiloscyllium plagiosum. Next base: position 88,120,229 of record NC_057715.1, on the reverse strand, counting down.
AGGCAGTCAGCATGGCTTTGTGAGGGACAGGTCATGCCTCACAAATCTTATTGAGTTCTTTAGGAGGTGACAAGACAGTTCGACGAAGGTCAAGCAGTGGATGTGGTGTATATGGACTTCAGCAAGGCATTTGATAAGGGTCCCCATGGTAGGCTCATTCATAAAGTCAGGAAGTATGGGATACAGGAAGGTTTGGCTATCTGGATTCAGAATTGGCTGGCTGACAAAAGGCAGAGAGTGGTTGTAGATGGAAAGTATTCTGGCTGGAGGTCAGTGTTGAGTGTTGTCCTGCAGGGCTCTGTTCTTGGGCCTCTGCTCTTTGTAGTTTTTATAAATGACTTGGATGAGGAGGTTGAGGGGTGGGTTAATAAATTTGCAGATGACACAAAGTTAGAGGTGTCATCGATAGTATTGAGGGCTATTGCAGGCTGCAGTGCGCCATAGACAGGTTGCAGAGCTGAGCTGAGAAATGGCAGATGGAGTTCAACCTGGATAAATGCGAAGTGATGCATTTTGGAAGGTTGAATTCAAATACAGAATATAGGATTAAAGACAAGATTCTTGGCAGTGTGGAGGAACACAGGGATCTTAGTGCTCAAGTACATAGATTCCTCAAAGTTGACGCACAAGTGGATAGGGTGTGAAGAAAGCATATGGTGTTTTGGTCATCATGAACAGGGGGATTGAATTTAAGAGCCGTGAAGTTTTGCTACAGCTCTACAAGTTCCTGGTGAGACCACACTTGGAATATTGTGACCAATTCTGGTCACCCTACTATAGGAAAGATACAGATGGTTTGGAGAGGTTTATCAGGATGTTTCCATGACTGGAGGGCTTACCTTACAAAGAGAGGTTTACTAAGCTCGGACTTTTCTCTCTGGAGAGAAGGAGGAAGAGAGGTGACCTGATCGAGGTATACAAGGTAATGAGAGGAATGGATAAAGTCAATAGCCAGAGACTTTTCCCCAGGGCAGGATAGACTGGCAAGAGGGGCCATAGTTTTAAGATATTAGGAGAAAGGTATAGAGGGGACATCAGAGGAAGATTCTTTACGCAGAGAGTTGTGAAGCATGGAATGCGTTTCCAGTTGTGGTGGTGGAAGCAGAGTCATTAGGGACATTTAAGCGACTGCTAGACATGCACATGGAGTGCAGTGAGTTGAGGGGTGCATAGGTTAAGTTATTTTATTTTACATTAGGATTAATCCTCGGCACAACATCGTGAGCCAAAGGGCCTGTTCTGTGCTGTACTTTTCTATGTTCTATAAAGGAAGTGAACAGGGCGAAAATCAGGTGGAACTGCAGAACAGGACAGTTTAATGTCACAAAAGCAAGGAGAATGGTGTGGTAAATGTTTGGTTTCTTCGATAGATGACAGCCTTTGGAGAGAATATGTACTGAAAAGACTAGTAAGAAGGGATGGTGAAGTGGAAGCAGGATGTGAAAGGAGTAAGGTGATTTGGGCGAGAAAGCGCCTGCAGGATATTTGAATGGGCCCCTTGGACAGTGTTCTTCTAGTGAACTGAAGTGGGTTTGGGTATGTACATGGTTAAATTCCTTAAAGGCCTAATCTGTTCTTTCTCATCTTGAGATTGGACCTCCTTGCTGCCAGCGTTCAGTTGAGGATGGGAGCAGCTTCTGCAGCTTCAACTTGCATTTAAATGAAAAACAAGAGGAGAGACAACATCAACAGCTCAACAGAGCAACTCAAGCACCAACTGCAACCTCCTCAGTCAAATGTCTCTCCACAGAGCAGAGTTGGTGGACACTGAGATCTAACTTGTAAGAGACAAGACCTATAACACAGTAGGCAAAAGTGAGGACTGCAGATGCTGGAAATCAGAGTCTAAAGTAGAGTGGTGCTGGAAAAATACAGCAGGTCAGGCAGCATTCGAGGAGTAGGAAAATCAATGTTTTGGGCAAAAGGCCTTCATCAGGACTGAAGGTAGGGAGCCTCCAGGGTGGAGAGATAAACGGGAGGGGGATGGGGCTGGGGAGAAGGTAGCAAAGAGTGCAGTAGGTGGATGGGGGTGGGGATGAAGGTGATAGGTCAGAGAAGAGGGTGGAGCGGATAGATGGGAAGGAAGATTGGCAGGTAGGGACAGGTCATGAGGATGGTGCTGAGCTGGAAAGTCGGAACTGGGGTAAGGTGGGGTGGGGTGCGTGGGCAGGGGAAATGGGGAAACTGGTGAAGTCCACATTGATGCCCTGGGATTGAACTGTTCCGAGGTGGAAGATGAGGCGTTCTTCCTCCAGGCGTTGGGCGGTGAGGGAGTGGCCGTGGAGGCCGCCCAGGACCTGCATGTTCTCGGCAGAGTGGAGGGGGAGTTGAAATGTTGGGCCACAGGGCGGTGTGGTTGATTGGTGCGAGTGTCTCGGAGATGTTCCCTAACACAGCTACAGTATGCTAACAAAGGATCAATTCTCTGGACACGTGAGCTCAAGTGCTTCAAGAGATTCAGCCTTCTGTGGCAGGTCACTGCTGGCCTCTGTAGCCTCCCAGATTGGGACCAGATTTCCAGTGGGTCAGGTGGACATGCTTTACCAGTGGCTGTGCCAAGGTAACCATCATGGAGGGACATCCCTTGCCTCTTGGGCCTCTGTTCCTCCTCAAGGTTTCGTGCTGTATTCTGAAAAATATTAAATCAGAGTTATGAGAGTTAGTATTGACTTGAGTGGTTAAGCAGGAAGGAAGACATTTTGTGCACTTCTGTGACATTGCTGCAAAGGGCAATACGACAAAGATGAGGGTGAGTGAGTGTGTCTGCTCAAATGGGGATGTGAGATGTCTGGAAAGAGACAAAAAAAGAGAAGAACTATGTGTGTTGTGCTGACTTTGCTGAGAAAGGGCTTTGCACCTGAAAGTGTAATTCCACTTGTCTTTCCTGTTCTCCTGATGTCCAGGATTCTACTGCTCAGAGGAGCCAAACCCACCACTAACTTGTTGGCCATTTCCATCCATGTTTGCTTGGCTGGAGAATGTGTCTTATTCCTTCCACTCTTGGGGAAGTTGTCTCCTTGCAGCATTCCCATGTGTTTTCTCCATTCCTGTGGTTTTTGCACCCTCAAAAGTCCATGCCCATTTGCACCTTTGTCGCCTATGTCATGGGCTCTTTTAAGTTAGAAATCCTTTCCTTTTACAGTTCCAGCATATCAGCTAATTGGGGAGGCAGTAGAACATTAATACATGGCTCTGTCAAAGAGGCTCAGCAAAATGGGCTGACTTTTTGTTGCCACTTCAGCAATGGCTAAGTTGAGAAAATGTTGCTACTCACCTATGAGAAGCACATGTTATCACCACTTACTAAGTGTCAATGTTAATCAGGCAATCAAATTTATAACTGTTTAGAGAGAATGATCAAACCCAAAGGTTAAAAATTAAGAATGTGAATTGTATGCCCCAACTATTGTTGCTAAGTGTTCCAATGCGATTATTACTGAGATTATTTCTCGGTTTTTCGTGTCTTTACTCAGTGCTTCAATCATAAAACCTGGTCAAGAGCATGAAATCACCACTTGGGAAATCATGGTCCTACTTCTGAACATTTTCTGAATCCACTTGATATTTCACCACAACTAATCTAATGCTGCTAGGCACCTTTCAAAACATCTCGGTTAATTTAAGTATGTTGTTATCCAGAAATATAAAAATAATGGTCCCATTGCATTCTTGGTCATTAAGTCAAAATCATGAGAAAATTTGCCTTTAACCTTTCCTTCTCTAGCGCTGTGATTAAATAAGATTGGCTTATTTAATGAGGATACCATTTAGAAAATGGAAGCTGCAGTTTCAGATTGATGAAATATGATTGTCCTGATAGCTGATACTCACCTTATAGGATGACCACTGCCCATTCCCAGGACTGTATTTGGACAGATATCCTGACCGTGAGCCAGTTGACAATTGAACCCACCAAGCCCCTGGAATGCGACTGTGCCCCTGACTGTTGGTACTGGGACCCTATGACAAACTGTGATTCCCTTCCCTACTGTACTGGACAGAGTCTGACTCCCAACCTAGTTTCCAAAAGGCCACTTGGTTGAATGTTTGCCATGCAGGCAGCTGCCACAATCTTTCAATGGTAGATTGACATCTTGGTGCACTGTTCACTGAATTATCCTCATCTCAATACAGATCTCCATTGACAGTTAACCTGTCTGTGTAGAATAACATGTCAAAACTAGTAGTCTTTGGTTCTGTTTGCAATGTTAATAAGCACAGCAAGGAAAATATTGGTCTGAGCATACAGGTAGGCAGTAAGTGAATGATTGCTCGTTGAGCAGGTCAGTAGCCCTGAGATGCAGCTTGATCCAATCCGTGAGATGGGTGCCTATCCCTGTGCACAGAATGTCCTTGCTGCATTTTCTTAATGTTAGTTGCCTCTGCGCCCAGCAGTGCAGGTGTGTGCTTGTTAAGTGGCCTGCAAGTGAATCAGTGAGATGCCATCATGTCCCTGAGTGGTTAGCAGGTGTTGGTTGCCAATGTCTGTGAATGAGGGATGTGTGCAGCTGTTGTCGGTGAATTCTAGATATTTTCTAATCAATCTGTTGAGCAACGTGGAGGGTCCTCGCAGACAGCAGTGAGCTGAAGTCACCAGGTACTTGTGCTGAATTTCATGTTGATAATTCTCAACGTCGAGCTTGTTTTTCCTCATTTGATAAAGTAGGAAGCTGAATATTAATGAGGCAAGTTGCAGTCTAAAGAAGGTTTTTAACAAGCTGCAATTCTCCTTAATTGGCATCTCTTTTTTGCTGATGTGAAGTATACCTTGTTGCTGGCAAATACGTGAAAGCATCGAGATGCTCCCAGTGTCGAAAGAGGTCTTACCAAACTTCTTATCTGATTCTGCCACAATTCTTGCCAGAGCCCATGTCACTCAGATCCAATAGGGTTTTGCCAATAGACTTTCTCTTTCCAGCCCACACAGAGAAAAGGGAAACACATCTAATCTTTTAACTCTGAGCTACAAAGGATTCAAACCCATTCTGGAACCTGAGCATACAGTCTGAAATGGGAGAACAGTATATAGATGATGATTATCATAAGATAAATCAGAAAGACCAATTATTCCATTTAGTTTGGTTCATTCATCAAGAATATTGTTCAATATATTATCTAGTAGTCACAAATGGCTGATTGCATTCTTGATTCATAAATAAAAAGTGAGTAATAGATTGTCATTGGGCATGTGAGCTCAGTCATTATCATGACATGGTGTATATATTACACTTTTTTTTTCCTTTTGTGTTTGGTAGAATGTAAAGATAGAAAGCAGAGTTTACAAACGTTTTCTGCCTTTTGTGTTTGCTTTATTTTCTTGGTTGCTGCTTATTAGTAGGCAATAGAACTTAAGGGATTGATACAGAAATTGTGAACATCATTACCAGTGGGTTTCCTGAGGAATTTCTTGAGACCTGTTTGTTTCATAGATTCATAAGTAAAACAAAGCAGCAAAGACTGCAAAGCTGAGTGGATGAGATACAGGTAGATTTTAGTATACTTGAAAATGAAGGCAGGTGAATTTCAGTATGGATAAATGCACAATGCTTGAAAGGATCTAGGAATTGACCATTGGCTAAATGGGAAGAAGCTAATGTTCATGGCAAATGAGAGTCCTGCTTGAATATAAATTGATATTTTCTAATGATTTGACTCAGAGATGCTATTATACATCTCTGGAGCAGGTGGAACAAACCCATGCCTCCTGGCTACCACTGCAATACAAGAGGCCGTTGACTATACATTGAAGCTGTCATAACACTGCTTGTTGGCAGGGAGTAAAACAAATGGTATATTGGAATTTGTTACTGTCACCAAGCCAAAATTGGCAGTAAATTTTAATCAAAACTGAACGAACTGCAGATGCTGTAAATCAGAAACAAACAGTTCTACGGAAGAGTCACTCGACCTGAAAGGTTAACTCTGATTTCTCGTCACAGATGCAGCTAAACCTGCTGAGCTTTTCCAGCAATTTCTGTTTGTGTTGAAGATGAATTTGCCATGTTTAAATCATTGCTGTAACCACACCTGAAATACTGTGTGAGATTCTGAAAGTGATTGTGTGAAATTTCTATTGCAACTACTGAAAGGATACAAAGAAAGCAATAAGAAGGGTGGCACGGTGGCTCAGTGGTTAGCTCTGCTGCCTCACACCACCAGGGTCCCAGGTTCAATCCCAGCCTCTGGCAACTGTCTGTGTGGAGTTTGCACATTGTCCCCGCATCTGCATGGGTTTCCTCTGGGTGCTCCGGTTTCCTCCCACAGTCCAAAGATGTGCCATTGTATTAAGTGCATTAGTCAGAGGGAAATGGGTCTGCGTGGGTTACTCTTCGGAGGGTCGGTGTTGGCTGAAGGGCCTGTTTCCACACTATAGGGAATCTAATCTAATCTAATAATTGAGGGATGGAGGGAAAGGATTGTGAAAGGCACATATGTAACTGGGCATTGTCTCATGAGAAAAGCGATAACTGAGAGGCGATTTGAAAGGTATACTAAAGTCTGTGGTAGGTTATGTAACCTTATTTGTTATTAACTAATTGATGGATCGATTCCCCTATTATCATTGTATCATATGATCACCAGAATGTTAAAATACAAAGTAGGTGCAGAATGTTTTATTTTTATCATCTAAATGTTTTCAGCAGAAGATTGCGGTACTGTTCTAATTATTGAACAAAAACCTTGAAGTTGTGTTACGATGGACTGTGTATGATAAAAGAATGAAAGAGAAGGATTACCAAGTTCCATATTGAATGGTGGTTGTTTGTTCGGCATGAATGCGCAGAAAACTTATCTTTTTTGCACCAAATTAGAACACGGGGCTAAAACAGTGTCATTGTAGCCATTCTTGTGGTTAGATTAGCGATTTTTGTGAGACAGTGCTGATCTAAACATTCTCCATAAAATTCCCCAATTGTAACATGCAGTTTTTAAACCATAGCTTTTAACTCCGTGTCTATCCAGAAGTGCATGCATTATTTTAGGGTTAATGGTAGGTGTCTTGTCCCTAGTATGGGGGATTTCAAGACGAGGTGGTACATTTTTAAGGTGAGAGGGGAGACTGTTAAAAAAGAGATGACAGGCAAATTTCTCTTTATATCGGGTGGTTCGTGTGAGGAATGAAGTTCCTGAGGAAGTGGTGGATGTGGACACAGTTACAATGTTTAAAAGACTCTTGAATAACTACATGAATATGAAAGCTTTGGAGGGATACGGGCCATGAGCAGGCAGGCAAGGCTAGTTTAGATGTGATTATGTTTGGTATGGACCGAAGGGTCCGTGTCTGTGACTATGTGAAGTATTCCCAGAATTTAACCTTAAATATACCTTCCATCCAGCCTTTGGATGAAATGCTAAACCAACTGTTTGGATGACTTTAGGTGAGAAAAATGTTCTCCCTCAATCAACATCACTAAAGCAAGTTAACTGTTCATTTATTTAATTGGCATAATATGATCTTGTATTGCAGAATGATTGCTGTAGATCCCCATGTAACTCATAGTCATAGAGTCATAGAGATGTACAGCATGGAAACAGACCCTTTGGTCCAACTCATCCATGCCAACCAGATATCCCAAGCCAATCTAGTCCCACCTGCCAGCACCCGGCCCATATCCCTCCAAACCTTTCCGATTCATATACCCATCCAAATGCCTCTTAAATGTTGCTATTGTACTTCCTCTGGCAGCTCATTCCATACATGTACCACTCTCTGTGTGTGAAAAAAAGTTGCCCCTTAGGTCTCTTTTATATTTTTCCCCTTGCACTCTAAACCTATGCCCTCTAGTTCTGGACTCCCCGACCCCAGGAAAAGACTTTGTCGATTTATCCTATCCATGCCCCTCATGATTTTTAAAACCTCTGTAAGGCCACCCCTCAGCCTCTGACACTCCAGGGAAAACAGCCCTAGCCTACTCAACTCTCCCTATAGCTCAATTCCTCAAATCCTGGCAACATCCTTGTAAATCGTTTCTGAGCCCTTTCAGGTTTCACAACATCCTTCCGATAGGAAGGAGACCAGAATTACACACAATATTCCAACAGTGGTCTAACCAATGTCCTGTACAGCTGCAACTTGACCTCCCAACTCCTGTACTGTTGCCTCATAGCGCCAGGAACACAGGTTCGATTCCAGCCTTGGACGACTGTCTGTGCGGAGCATGTACATTCTCCGCGTATTTGTGTGGGTTTCCTCCAGGTACTCCGGTTTCCTCCCACATCCAAAAGATGTGCAGGTCAGGTGACTTGGTTATTCTAAGTTGCCCATAGTGTTCGGTGTATTAGTCAGGGGGAAATGGATCGGGTGGGTTACTCTCCGGAGGGTTGGTGTGGACTTATTGGGCCGAAGGGCCTGATTCCACACTGTAAAGAATCATCTAAAAAACATCTAATCTACTCCATACTCTGATCAGTAAAGAAAACCATACCAAATGCCTTCTTCACTGTCCTATCTACCTGCGACTCCACTTTCAAGGAGTGTTTCAAAGCAATTCATTCAAAGTGATTTGAAGATGCTTGTGCCCATTTGTTTTTCTCCCGCTATCAAGCTTTCCCCAGGAAGGATGTAGTGTGGTGCAAACATATCCACGACTATTGTCAATAGTAAGCTGACAGGAAATTTGTTTCTGTGGGAGCAAATTAAAATGTATCAGTGGCATGTAATGCACTTGCTTGCAGTCCAGCTGAACGTACAAAAGTCCAACCTGAAAGACAGTTATGTTGTGCTGGGATTTGAGCCTTGGGGTGTCACCTTGTTCCCTCCTGGCATCTTTCTTCCTCCAAATGGATTCTTTGTTTTCTTATGATTTAAAAGTTGTTCTTCAGATGCTTCATTCCTGTTGACCTTCAGATGCAGGCAATTTGATGCTAAAGAGAATCACTGGCAGATCTGGTCTCGTCTGATATCCACTGAAGTGCAGTGTTCAAAAGGTATTCCTATATAGCAGTTAGGTGTAAGGAGTAGGATGCAAGACCTTTTTGATTGGTTTTGTTTCTTTTTCTGAAAGCAACGTTCTGGGGTGTTGACGTCTGGTGTTATGGAAATGTATCATCTAAAGTAGACCTGGGCATTTTACGGCCCGCGGACCATATCTGGCCCTTTGGTCGCTCCTGTCCGGCCCGCATAAGGTCAATCTTAAATTAGAACATAAATGAAAAAGTACTTAGGCCATGCACGCAATACAACTGTGTTGCTTTTGTTTTGAAAAGGATGCTTTTTTTATGTATGGACGCACATGCGCATGTATGTGCGTGCGTGAACAGCTAAAAGTGATGCTTGCTGGCTAGCCCTCAAAATGTCAGCTCACGCCAAAAAACGAAGGTTGATACCAGAATGCCGTGTTTTTAACAAGACATGGACTGCTAGATATTTATTTACAGAAATCGGAGGTAAAGCCGTGTGCTTGGTTTGTGGTGCAAAGGTCACTGTGTTCAAGGATTATAATTTGAATCGCCACTATGTGACCAAACACGCCGCGAAGTACAACAATTTGTCTGATCAAGAGCGGGCAAGGGAGTCGGGTGCTTTGCTAACTAAGCTGCATACCCAGCAAAGATTTTTTACTAAACTTCACACATCCAGAGGTGCAGCTGTCAAGACAAGTTATGTCATATCCCACAAAATCGCCAGAAACAGTAAACCGTTTTCCGATGGAGAGTTTATTAAGGAGTGCTTGTTGGACTCCGCAGAACTAATATGCCCGGAGAAAAAGGAGGCATTTGAGAATGTGCCCCTCTCCGGACGCACTGTAACGAGAAGAACTGGGGACATCGTAAGAAATCTGGAGCTTGAGCGGTCAACTTTGACTTTTTTTCCTTGGCTTTGGATGAGAGCTGCGATGTACGTGACACAGCCCAGCTACTCATCTTCGTACGTGGGATAACTACGGACTTTAAAATCACAGGAGCTGGCAGCCATGCAGTCAATGAAAGGAACAACAACTGGTAATGATTTGTTCACTGAGGTAAATGCATGTTTGGACACGTTGGGACTGAAATGGGACAAGCTGGTGGGTGTGACAATGGATGGCTGTCCAAATCTAACGGGAAAAAATGTTGGACTCTTAAAGAGAATGCGGGATAATGTGACAGAAATTGACCCTGAACAGAAATTGGTATTTTTGCATTGTATTATACATCAGGAAGTGTTGTGTAAGTCAGTGTTAAAAATTAACCATGTGGCTGATGTTGTAACTAAAATAGTTAACATTGTCAGGGCAAGAGCTTTGAATCTTAGGCAGTTTGTTGCACTTTTTGAGGGAAATGAGACTAAACATCATGACATTGGCTACCACACAGCTGTCAAGTGGCTCAGCCTGGGCAAAATGCTGAAGAGTGTATGGGACCTGAGAGAAGAGATACAAGATTTCTGTGTGAAGAAAGGGAATGGCATTCCACAGCTTTCAGATGCAGACTGGATTGCAGACCTTGGTTTTGCTGTTGATGGGACTGCACTTATGAATGAACTAAATATGAAGCTGCAGCGCAAGGGCCTTTTTGTGCATGAAATCTACAACTTGGTGAAGGCTTTTATGAGACAGTTGCAGCTTTTCTCAAGCCAAATGGAGGACAACATTCTCACCCACTTGCAAACACTGAAGGAAGCCGCACCTTCAGCTGATCACCTCCACAGGTTAGAAGCACTGCATGGTGAATTTTCAAGGCGATTTCAAGGTTTAAAACGGTTGAGAATGAAATGCACATGATTTTTTTTCCCCCATTTACATGCAATGTGGAGAGTGCACCTAGTGTTCAGCTTGAACTCATTGATCTGCAATCTGGCACACTTCTGGCAGAGTAGGTCAGTCTCACTGCTTGATTTTTACTCTTCCCTCAGAGGAGAACTTTCCACACATGAGGAGGCATGCTTCGAAGATTCTCGTCCTCTTTTGATCTACCTATATATATGCGAACAGACATTCTCAGTGATGAAGTTAAACAAATTCAAATACAGATCCTCTATCACTGACGATCGCCTCTCAGCTGTCCTTCGCATATCCACCTCAGACATTCAACCAGATTTCAGTGTCCTTGTTCAAGCCCAAAACAGACTGGATTTTTCTCACGAAACAAGTAAAATGAACTGAAAAACATCAAAAGCACTTATTGCTTTTTGTATAGAGTTGTTTGTAATACTGAACAATAATGAAACAACTTTTCATTATTGGTTTGTGAGATTAACATGTTAAAAATAAAATGAAATAGTGAAATTATTGTTTTTACTGTTTATTTCTTCTATATTTGACCTACTCCACAATTTCATATCTTTATTGTAACAGAATATCCTTTATTCTTTTAAATATTAGTTTCAGTGCAAAACTATATAATTTAGTACTTTTTACAATGGGAGAAAATTAATACTGAGCAGAATTATGTTCAACTTATTGTTGGTTCGGCCCTCCAACACAACTCCGGTTTTTCATGTGGCCCCTTGGAAGAATTAATTGCCCACCCCGATCTAAAGTGTCAATTTAAATATAACTGGCTGGTATATGTATGTTGGAATGTTTGGAAAGAACACTTTGCAAAGCAAGGGAGACCATCTGCAGCAGGGCAAATAGTGTATTTGCACAGAACTCACAAGGTGCTTGATTGGGAACGCTGAATCATCTTTATGATTCATCCAGATCAGTGATGCAAAAGAGAATGTTACCACTAATGTGGACCCAAACATTCCAGCCATCATGCGTAATTGACATGCTGATCATCCAACTGCTTAACAAAGAGTGTTTAGTTGCCAGGGCAGCAGATCTCAAACAGGGAAATGAGTAACAGGACCTCCAGCAGCAGCAGCAATGATGCAGGAGGGCACTGAGCAGGTGAGCTTGAACAGATTTGCTCTGGAGGAAAGGGTTCCTTTGTTGAAAAGAGACCTCGTGGGGAGAGAACCAGATAGATAAACAAAGGATTTCCTCAACCAGATATAAACTACAGATTTAATTCAGTGTATACGCTCTATTTTACTATTTTAACCTTAATTTCCTTTCGTGTTTGTAAAGACCTGATGCCAGTGAAATAAAGAATCTCTGTTTCGTGATCTTCAAGCTGTCTGTGTGCTTAAATCTCCAATCACCAGTAAAGAGGCCTTGTCACCTAGTCACCACCCTCCCCTTTCTCCTGATGGCTCAAATGCTGATAGTTCATGGACTGACATTGAAGAAGGCCATCATAACTATTACCTAGGTACTTGTAATTGATTAGACTTTATTCAGAGTTTAGGTAAAAACAATGACTGCAGATGCTGGAAACCAGATTCTGGATCAGTGGTGCTGGAAGAGCACAGCAATTCAGGCAGCATCCGAGGACAGGCAAAATCGACGTTTCGGGCAAAAGCCCTTCATCAGGAATAAAGATGAAGGGCTTTTGCCCGAAACGTCGATTTTGCCTGTCCTCGGATGCTGCCTGAATTGCTGTGCTCTTCCAGCACCACTGATCCAGAATTTATTCAGAGTTTGTTTACACACGAAATGTGTGCTAAGGAACTTGAACCCATTGCGCACTGTCTTTGAAAATAAATGTAGTGCCTGAAGAGTATCATGTATACAGCCAGGAAAGCCCTACACAGGGCAAGCTGTGTATTTTGGTAAAGTCTTGTGCGTGTTCCACTTCCTTTTCTCTTGGGGGAAAAAAAGAAAGCAACATGTTCTGCTTCCCTTTAACACAATTTATCAGTCGCCCTCCTTGTGCTACAGTGGATGGTAATCTGATCAATGCAGCAAGTAACGGCCATGCCAGTCTGAAAGAAGCCAACAGCAAGAGAATTATGGCCACTGTCACTTTAACAGTGGTAATTCTCACCCTGCTCTGAGGCTGCAAGTTTACTTACGAGCACTTTCTGTTAAACAGAGGCATGTAACACACTGTTCCAAGACGAGCTTGAGGTGAGAGAATTGCTCTGTGAAGACTCTGGGTGGTTATGGCCATTTGCTGAGAGTCCTTTATCGCTGCCTCTTCCCTCTCTGAGCACTTGTTACCTTTGCTTTTTCTCCCTGCTGCAGACAAATGGGGTTTAGAAATAAAAGCATCAATAATGGAATACGTGATCTGAGGAGAACATTTTGAAAGTGAACATCAGTACTTGCACCATAACAGGCCATGATGATTTTACTAACCTTTAAAAGACAGTACAAACCATCAAAAATTCTAAATTGGTAGCAATTGGTGAAAGTCAATTGGTAACTGTTGTGAGAGTGATTCATGATTCATTTAAATTGCTGGAGCATTGAGGTCTAAAATGGTTCCACCAGAGAAATTAGTGTTAGAAGTTGGCCAAAGTCACAACATACCTACCTTGCATGTTTCTGGCACATATTCATGTCAATACATGCAAAATGGTGTTCGGTGTGGTCTAATCCAGAAGGCTGTGCATGTGCCACAGGCACTATTTTTGCCATGAAGTAGGTTGACACAGGTAGCACTGAGAATTGAGTACAGAGCCGAATTTTGGGGCCAGTAACTCTCAATAAGTCAATTTTCAGGAACGTGGATGGAGAGAATTGCAGTTGTTATGGGAGACAGTAACAGACACTCTGGTAATAATGGTGCATGCTTCACTTATATCAAGAGTGAAGCCTTTGGGCATGTCCAGGAGGAATTTGAATCTGCACCTGGGTTTACCATGTTATCATGGTCTTCTTTCGTCTTGGAGTCATAGACGTCTACAGCACAAATAAGTCCCCTTGGCACATCAAGTTTGAATTAATCAAAACTGGCACTGAACTATCTAATTACATTTTCCACAACGTGGCCTATAGCTTTGTATAACTTTACATTACAAGTGTACATCTGAATACTTGTTAAATGTTGAGGACTACTCCCTCTATCACCCTTACAAGCAAGGCATTTTCCACATCACCACCCTCCAAGTGAAAACATTTTATTTTCTCACATGCCCTGCAGATCTCTTGGCCCTTACCATAATCTGTGCCCCTCAACATTGATTCATCCACCAAGGGGAAAGGTTCCTTCCTGCCTCTCTTACCAATGCTTATCATAATTTTATATATCCCAATCATGCCCCCTGCACCCCACCTCAGTTTTCTGTACTCCAAGGAATATAACCCCAGTCCAGATGGGTGGCATGGTGGCTCAGTGGTTACCAATGCTGCCTCACAGCTCCAGGGTCCCAGGTTCGATTCCAGCTTTGGGCGACTGTCTGTGTGGAGTTTGCACATTCTCCCCGTGTCTGTGTGGGTTTCCTCTGGGTGCTCCCATTTCCTCCCACAGTCCAAAGATGTGCAGGTCAGGTGAATTGGCCATGCTAAATTGCCCATAGTGTTAGGTGTATTAGTCAGAGGGAAATGGGTCTGGGTGAGTTACTCTTTGGAGGGTCGGTGTGGACTGGTTGGGCCGAAGGGCCTGTTTCCACAATGTAGAGAATCTAATCATCCAATCTCTCTTTGTAAGTCGCCCCAGGCAACATTTTGGTAAATCTCTTCTGCACCCACTCCAGTGCAACATGTCCCTCCGACAATGTGGTTTCCAGAACTGTACATAATCCTCGAGCTGTAGCCTAACAGTTCCAGCATAACCTCCCACTATTAAACTTTATGTCTCAATATTTGGGGCAAATATTCCTTTTTAACCTTCCTGTCCTACTACCTTAAGGGGCCAGTAGACATTCACACCAAGGTCCCTCTAATTCAAAGTGCTTCCTAGAGTGCTACCGTTTATCATATTGCCTTATTTATGTTACCCAAATGCATCACATCTCACTTATCCAGATTGAATTCTACGTGCCACTAATCAACTCACTTATTATCCTCCTGTAATCTAAGGCTATCCTCCTCACTGTTTGCCACCCCACCAATTTTTGTGTGATCTGTGAACACACTGATCAACCCTCTGACATTTATGTCTAAATATTAAAATTTACCACAAAAAGGAAGGGCCCCAAAACTTGCAGACCCACTGGCTTTTAGTCATAAAAGCACCTGTCAGCCATTGCCCTCTGCTTCCTGCTACTTGGTCAATTCTGGATCCAATTTGCCAAATTTCCTTGGATCCCATGGACTCTTATTTTCACTATCAGTCTCCCATGAAGTCTTGCTGAAGTCCAAGTAGACTACATCAAATGCATCATCCTTCATCTACACAGCTAGCTACCTCTTTGAAAAATTCATGACCTCCCTTGAACAAAACCATGCTGATTATTCTTGATTAATCCCTTCCGCTCCAATTGCAGATGAATTTTGTTCTTCAGAATTATTTCCAAAAATTTTCAAGAGATTAGACTAACTGGCCTGTAGCTTCCCAGTTTATCCCTTGCTCCCCTCTTTAATTACAGTACCACATTGGTTGTTATCCATTCCTCTTGCAGTTCCCCTGTGGCCAGAGAGGAATTGAAAATTATTGCCAGCATCTGTGCTGTTTCCTCTCTTGCCTCATTCAACAGCCTGAGCTGGATTTCATTCCACCTTGGAGATTTATCTGCTTTAAACCCTGCCAAACTATTTAGAACCTCCTTTCTGTCCAAGCTATTTTATTTATTTATATCATAGTCCTTCTCCTTGATTTCTATACCAACATATTTTCTTTGAATTTCTGAGTGAATGGGATAAATACGTTATGCAGACAGAGAAGAAAAGTGTTGGTGAGGTCTTGTTGAAGTCAGGGTCTCATCTGCTGACTGGAGAACCAGCAGGAGGACAGTGATGCCTCTTTGCAGGAATGTGAGCCAAACTATGAGCCACGAGAGCATTTGCAAGCTTAGCACTGGGTATTTTTACTGGAATCAGCACTCCAGGGTGGAAGTCCAACTTACCAAGGGCTGCTAACCAAACAGAGGCCAACAGCACCACTGTGAAGCTATGGCTTCTGCTGGAATGACAGGCTCCAGGGTCTCCGGATTGAGGAGCGGCCCAACCTGCAGTTTGGGCCGCATCAGCAGTCTTCCTGCCTCTGACTTAATTCGACTGAAGGTAGGAAGGCAACAGAGTTCCCGTATGCCGCCATCCCACCTATTAAATATTCTGCCTTTAAACACTCAAAAGGAGACAGTAGAAGATTCTGCCCATTGTCTCTAAAGCTGAAAGATGTTTTTAAGAAAATTTTGCCGATTATTGTTAGCCAACATTTGCAGGAGTAACAACTCCCACTGAAGACAATAAATGTCATTCGATTACATACAGCTTTTTTTTCTGCATGGAGTGCCACATTCTCCACAAATGTATTGTTGCTAACAGAATCTGGCAACCTTTTATGTTATTTTGAAAAAGGCTTTGTTTACATTTATGTATCTCCATGATTGAACTGGCATTAAAGCTTTGGCAACAGGGCATAACACTTCCAAAGGTCATGCAGTTGTACTTCCCCCACAAACAATCGTTTAATAGTTCAGAATGTTTAATAGTTCAGTCGAAACTAGTGAAATTAGTCTTAATCCATTATGTGTCAATATACATGTTTAGCATGGATATGGAACAGTTAAATGATCTTGAATTGTATATTAGCTATCAGTTGGCAGACTGGTGATATGAGTCAGTTGACTGCCTGATCCTTCTGCTAGGTGTCTGTCCTTTTGATGTATAAACCAAGTAAGCTCCCTGGAAGACAAACCGGCTATCAGGAATGTAGACCTATTTGGGTGAACTTTGAGGTGGGAAAGCTAAGGTCTGTCCCTCAGGCCAATAGCAACTTGTTCTTGTGGGGCTAACCTGGAAGTGCCTGTTCTACTCGTGACCTGATAAAACATTGGAGCACAGGCGGTACGGTGGCTCAGTGGTCAGCACTGCTGCCTCACAGCACCAGGGTCTCCGGTTCAATTCCAGCCTCTGGCAACTGTCTGTGTAGAATTTGCACATTCTCCCCGTGTCTGTGTGGGTTTTCTCCAGGTGCTCCAGTTTCCTCCCACAGACCAAAGTTGTGCGGGTCAGGTGAATTGACCATGCTCAATTGCACATAGTGTTAGGTGCATTAGTCAGAGGGAAATGGGTCTGGGTGAGCCAGTTTGTGTATTGAAAGGACTTTCTGAAACGTTTGGGAACCATCACCATTCAGCTGAAAGCTCCTTTTAAGTTTACTCACAAATGTTAAGCCATTTTCAGGCCATTAACCAATTTGACCTTCATAACATGAGTAATGTGCATTTGTGTTATAAATTTAACATGGACGTTGCACTGATATTTGTGTATCGTAATGTCTGTGTTATGACTTGAACTTATACTGAAGTATGAGCTTCACTGTACTTTATAGGACAGTGTCTATTTGGAGTATTTCCCCTCCAACACTATAATTGAAGTGCAAGTACACCTATAGGATTTAGTAAATTTGGAAAATGTGTAGTACACAGTCAAATAATGCAACAATAATTAGACTCAGGAAAGAATGACTACATGCAATATTGCCTAATATTTAAGAAGTTACAAAGCCTTTGAACATTGTGCATTTGAAAGATGGTCTTACTGCCACTTAACATCACAGAGCTGAGATATGGACACTTGTGGTGTGGCAAAAGAATGAAACAGAATTTGAACAAACAGTAACATTGCTGTCTGCACTACTGAGATGTCTTTACTCCTCCAATTTTGTATTCTCAAGCTTATCCAATTTTAAAAACTTGATCAATGGCAGCTGAACCTTTTATAAGATGCTTCTTACAGGCTCAGTCTTTGGCCAGCTTTTGGCCATCCTTCTTGACATCACCATGTGTGACCTCGTGTCAGACTTTGCTCTGTAATTCCCCTTTTAAATGTCCTAGCTTTTTTTTTACATTAAAGACACCAAATAAATAGATGTTACTATTATATAGACTTGATTTGCCAAACTGGAGTTAAGATCCCATTCATGACATCTGCAAGAGGCTGTTGCTCCTTCTGCAGACTCTCCAAGCCCAACTATTTTTTAAAATTTGCTCATGGGGGGGGATTACTGGCTGGCCCAGCATTTATTGTCAATCCCACAATCCTCTTGAGAAAATGATGGTGAGCTTCCGTTGAATTGCTGCAATCCATTTACTGTAGATGCACCCACAGGGCCAGAGAATTTCACAATATTAAAGGAATGGCAAACATTTCCAAGTAAGGATGGTGAATGGCACATGGCGTGGAGCTTGCACATGGTGATATGCCCATATATTTTAGTCGTCTTGATGTTAGTGCTCTTAGATTTGGAAGATGCTGAAGTGGTTTGGTGAATTTCTGTAGTGTATCTTGCATATATTGCTGACCACTGTTAGTGGTGAGGTAGTGAAGCTTTTGGTCGTGCCAATCAGACAGGCTGCATTATCCTTTGCATAAAGCTTTCAGTGTTTTGGAGTTGTGCTGATCCAGGCAATAGGACAGAATTCCATCACACTCCTGACTTGTGCCTTGTAGATGGTGGACAGTCTTTGAGGAGTCAGGAGGTGAGTTACCTAGCCTTTACCCTGCTTTTGTAGTCATGATATATATTCAGTTTTTTGCCAATATTAACCCTCGCAATGTTGATGGTGGGGGATCCAGTGATTGAATTGAATTGAATTTATTGTCACGTGTACAGAGGCACAGTGAAAAGCTTTGTCTTGCGAGCAATACAGACAGATTACAGAGTTAAGTAGCACCGATAAGTAAATAATAGGTAAACAGCTGCAAGAACAAAAACACAAGTACAGGCGATTGCTTTGAGTTTGTGAGTCCATTCAGTATTCTAACAACAGTAGGGTAGAAACTGTTTTGAAACCGGCCGGTGCGTGTGTTCAGGCTTCTGTACCTTCTCCCCGATGGTAGCGGTTGTAGAAAAGCATTGCCAGGGTGGGATGGATTTTTGAGAATGCTGGCGGCCTTTCCTTGACAGCGGGCCTGGTAGTTGGATTCTATAGATGGAAGGTTGGCCTTTGTGATTGTCCGGGCCAAGTTCACCACTCTCTGTAACCGTCTCCGATCTTGAATGGTACAGTTGCCATACCAGGTAGTGATACATCTAGACAGAATGCTCTCGATGGAGCACTGATAATAGTTGGCAAGGGTATTCGCCGTCATGCCAAATTCCCTCAGCTGCCTGAGGAAGAAGAGACTTTGTTGGGCCTCTGTAACCAGTGCGTCCACATGAAGAGTCCAAGAAAGCTTGTTGTGGATGACCACTCCCAGGAGCTTGACACTCTCCATTTGTTCCACCCCTGTGCTGTTAATGTGTAGGGGGGGCATGAGTAACATCCCGCCGAAAGTCATTGTATGTCAAGGGGCAGTGGTAAGATGGTCACAGCCCAAGTGTGGATATTATCCAGGTCATGCTATATTTGGAGCTTCAGTGTATGAGGAGTCACGAATGGCGCTGAACTTTGTGCAACCATCAGTGAACATCTCCACTTGTGACCTTATGATGGAGCCAAATCATTGAAGCAGCTGAAGGTGTTTGGACTGATGACACTCCCATGAGGAATCCGAGCAGAGATGTCCTGGAGCTTAGGCAACTGATCTCCAGCAGCCACAACTATCTAGAATGACTCCAATTCGTCAAGAGGTTTCCTCCTGAATCAGAGTTTTGCCAGTTTTCCTTGATGCCATACTCAGTAAGATACCGTTAATGTCATAACGTAAATTTGACAATTGAAAGATTCAATTTTAAATGTGTATTGGAGTAGAATATAGCTAATAATTGAGGATTTTGGATTGTCTCTGTTATTTGTATTGTATAAGTAGGAAGAAATGTGTTTTCCATTGCTTATCAGACTGCTGATCTCCACATTTTGGAGTGTCCACCTGTCATTGGTAAAATAATGAAAGTGGCTGCAACAGGCCCTCAGGTGGCTCTTGTTTGACCACTTAAGGACCTGAATTCACCTAAGGGTGGGAGGGTCGTCCAACACTTTCCCTGGCACTATTAAAATGGCAGCAGCGGGAAGGCGTTAGATTTGCCAATCCAACCTATGATCTCATCCAATTTTATACTCACACCTCCCAGTATGCACCCTGTAGAATTCCTGTCTGTGATTGGCTTTACATCTCTTTACTAAACTGCTGAATATACAGCCTGATCTTTTTGCCTTAATTACTGGTATAAACTAGTCTATAGTGAGGTTTTATTTAGACCTTGTGAAATTGTAATGGTCGTTATGGAACACTTTTAATCCTATCTGTGGTCAATTGAAAGGAGAATGTTGTAAAGAATGTAATATCCATCCTGACTTGGAAATATATCACCACTCTTCCTTCACCGGCTCTGGTCAAAATTGTAGAGTTCTCTTTGCAACAGCATTGTAGGTGTATCTGTAGCAAATGAACTGCAGCAGTTCAAGAAGGTGGCTCACCACCGCCACCTACAGGACAACTAGACATGGACATTAAATGCTGGTGCCAGACCAGCAATGCTCATGTTCCACGGGTGAATTAAAAAACAATCAATTCTATAAAATTATATATTTTCTCAATTAGGAACATTCGAAATTTGAAATCAGCTGTTAATGTACACAGTAAATATATACAAAGAGAAATGACAGGCTTCTAGTTTCAGTAAAGCCCTTCCTCTTTTAGAACTGACAATAACACTTAGGATGTGATCTGTATTTTTACATGAAAGGCGATGCATAAGTAAAACAAATTTTTATTCTACATACATTCTAATTTGCATAATCAGATTTTACTGTCAAATAAGGGAACTTAAGTGTGTCAGTGTGTCACGTGGTTAGTCAGAGTTTAAAGTTGCATGCAAAATCACTCCTCTTCAAGTAGTATTTAAAATGGAGGGTTTTTATGTGGAAACTGTGGAAATTTTCTTGACAAGTATGAGGTACAGTTTAAAATGAGGTACAGTTTAATTTTCTGAAGCAAATACCTGCATTGTTACATGATAAATCTGGGAAAATGTCACCACTTCATAATCACTCTATTTACACATGCTATCCTGTGGTGTCATTCATTTTGTGTTGCGTGCAGTAGGTTCAAAGTGTGAGATTACTAACACAGAAGATAAAATACTGCAGTACGTCAAGCCTAACAGTGCGATCACTAAAAACTGGAATCAAATCCAGCGGGGTATTTGGTTCTTTTTTTTTTATGATCCATGAAATTAATTAACTAGGTTGATGTGAGCACTTAACCCAGCAGTAGCTCATTATTGTAATTTGTTGTGTCTTGTTTGAAGGAGAGGAGAGGAGGGTTTTTGGGAAGGAGAGAATCTTAATCAGGACATTTTACTGTGGTCTACGTACATAAAAGGGTCAGAAAAAGAACAAAAGGTAGTTTTTTTTTTAGTATACAGAGCATTGGTGACTGGGAGAAACATTATAAACAAAAATATCTCCATCAGTATTTTTATTCATTCATGGGATGTGGGCAGCACTTGCTCATCTCTAATTACCCAGAGGACAGTTAAGAGTCAACCACATTGCTGGAGTCACATGTAGGCCAGACTAGGTAAGATAGTTTCCTTCCCTAAAGGACATTAGTGAACCAGAATATATTCAAGAAAGAGATTTTGATTTTTTGATTTTAAAGGCAACAGAAGAATGAGGAGAAGTTCAGAAATAGGTATTGAGATAGAGGATCTGCCATGATCATACTGAATAGCAAAGCAAAGGATTGGTTGATCTACTCCTGCGTTTCAGTGATACTGTCCTAGGCTGAATAATCTTCAGCTGTTTCAATAATGTCCTTCCATCCATCATAAGCTCAGAGTTAGGGACATTTATGATGATTGCACAATGTTCAGGACTATCTGCAGTGACTCAGATACTGAAGCAGTGTGTGTCCATTTATGGCAAGACCTGAACAAATTTGAAAGGGGTCACTGAACTCAAAACATTAACTTATTTTCTGTCCTCAGATGCTGAGATTCAATGGCATTACAGTTGCTTTCAACACCTGAAGGTTACCATTGAGCAGAAGTGAACTGTGCCAGCCATATAAATACTGTGGCTAAAAAATACAGCTCAGAAACTGGGAAATCTGTGACTCCCCAAAGCCTATCTACCAACCACAAGGCGTTAGTGTGAATATGATGGATCACTCACCTGTATAAGTGTGTTTTCTTCAGGAAGCTAAACACAATACAGCACAAAGTAACCTGCTTGATAGACGTTCCATTTGCCACCTCAGTGTTCACTCCCTCCACCAACAAGTCACCATTACAGCAATGTGTATCATCTACAAGATGTCTGCCACAATTATCCATGACTACTTTGACAGGATCTTTCAAACCTGTGAGCTCTTTTACCTAGGAAGACAATGGCAGCAGACACTGCGTAAGCCACCATCTGCATGTTCCTGTGCAGGAAAACACCATTCTGACTTAGAACTATAACACCATTACTTCACTGTCACTGAATAAAAGTCCTGGAACTCTCTACCCAACAGTACAGTAAGTGTAACTCCATAAGATGGACACAAGATGGATTGGAGCAGTTGAAGTAGACCACCACCTTCTCGAGAGTCATTGGGAATGAGCAACAAGTATTAGCTCAGCAGGAGATGCTCACGTACCTTGAAAGAATGAAGGAAGAACTTGCCTAATTGCCCTTCAATAATGTTTATACTTAATTTGCATTGCATTCTCAAATGCAGACTTGGATCTGTTTTAATTACTTTTACACTATTTACATTTGACATTTATAAAATGAGTTTCGTTTTATTTGCAGGTGATCATTTTGGTTGAACATTACCCTCAGCAGTTTTGCACCATTTGTTTGGTTAGGCTAACTATAATTTCTGATAACATTAATCTTATGCCACTTTTGAGAGAAATCTTCCTCTATAAAGCCAAATAATCCAGGATCCTTGTGATACATTATACTCACTGTAAAAGAGCATCTAAAAGTATTCCTTCACTATAGCAAAAATACACAGTGGAAATATCTGTGTGATTCTTCCAACCTCCCACTGCAGTGTCAAAGGACATCTGGAGAAATTATCATTTTAGTTAATGAAATAACAAACTTCCAATGCTGGAGATCCGAAACAAAATCAGAAATTGCTGGAGGAAAACTGGGCAGGTCTGGCAGCATCAGTAGGGGGAAAAAAGCAGAGTTAACATATTGAGTCGTGATCTTCTTCACAACACTTCTGTTTCCTTTATTTTATATGTCAAACTGAGGGCCTGCCTGCCCCCCGAAGTGAATGTAAAAGATCTCTTGTTACTGTTTTGAAGGAACTTATCCTTAGTGTCCTGGCCAATATTTATTCCTTAGTCAACATCAGAGAATCATATTATGAACTCCTCATTTGATCACATTTTATGGGAGCTTGCTGTGTGCAAATTCACTGTTTCTCCTTCATTACAACAGGGACTACATTTCAGAATATTTCATTGGCTGTAAAGTGTTTTGGATATCCTGCAGTCATGTGACTTTGGTGCTGAAGTTTGTCAAATAGTACCTTAATATTGATGTTGACTGCTCTGGGATGTGAGTGCAGGAGGAGATTGCAGCCCAAGCAGATGGTTGAAGCTGGACCTCAGTTTGGAGTTAGCATGCTCTGAACAAGGTGCAATCCAGGGCTGAATGTCCTGCTAATAGTGGGCACCAGATTAAATGTGAGGGTAGAGATGAGGCCGGAGAGAAATTGACTTTTTAAGTTGGATAAGGGCTATATTTTGGAACAAGACAGACAGAACCGAGGAAAACATTTATATAGATTAGTGTTATGGGAAAATTTGGAAACATTTCATGTATATTCTGAATGTTTATGTGCAGATATCATCTCCAAAATTACTAACTACAATGTCGAATTTCTTCTATTTTTAATTTCTTGTTTGGTGTTTTTCCCTTAAGCCCCTTAGGGCTTTTGACAGTTTCATGACAGAATGCATGACTTCACTATGGATAAAGAAGCAAGTCGTTTGGAGAAGGACTATGTTCATGATGTCTATGAGAGGATCGCCCCTCACTTCAATGACTCTCGTTATAAGGCTTGGCCCAGAGTACGACACTTCCTGTTGGAACAAGAACCTGGCAGCCTCATCGCAGATGTTGGTTAGTATGTAGTCTATTTGCTAATCTATTTGAGTGATAAGATGCTTCAGTCAAAAGGGAGCTTTTGTTCAATTTAGATGCTAAAAGTGACTGTAATATAAAAACACTCCATTCTGATTAAAGATTTTCTTCTCTTGGATGGTTGTCATATTCAGGATATGACATTCATTTTCCATCTTCAGCTCAACACCTTCAAAATTCAGCTCCCCTCATTTTAAAAACAAAATGGATGGATTTTCTGGTCCCAGTATTGGAGAGCACTGAGAAGATTGTCACTACTGAAGGCTGCAACAGTACTGCAACCTTTCGGAAACTGATTTGTGTTTGAATTCAGAAATAGCAGTTCACCTGGAAGGGTTCTTCAGGATCTTTCAGAGCATACACTTGGGTTGATTTCCCTGTATTTGTCCAGTTATTTAAAGTAATTTAGTTAGTACAGCTCCTAGCAGGTGTAGACCTTGCTCCAGAAGCACAGACCTTTAAGTCAGGAGGAACGCATTAATAGTTAGCTCTCCTTTCCCCTGACTCCCCCAAATTTCTCCCCGACCTAGTCGTCTACTGTCTGTTCCCACATATCTGATGTCTCAAATGCTTTTCCTACCAAGCTCCCAAACTTTACCTTGTGTGAACTAAAAATCATCCTGACCTCTGCAGCTTAGGGTACTGACTCTGAACATATTCCTGAAGCTTGAAAAATGTGGCGCTGGAAAAGCACAGGCAGTCAGGCAGCAGCTGAGAAGCAGAAATGAGGCTCTGATGAAATGGTTTTGCCCGAAACTTCAACTCTCCTGCTCCTCGGATGCTGCCTCACCTGTGCTTCTCCAGCGCCACACTTTTCAACTCTGATCTCCAGCATCTGCAGTCCTCACTTGCTCTTATTCCTGAAGATTTTATCATTCGACTCCTGGCCCCCAACTGCTTCAACCTGTCAAATTGTTGTTTTCCCACCTCTAATATTGTGTCTTATTTGTAGATAAAAGTTTAAAGAAAATGGAAATAAAAGTCATAGTGGACTTCTGATTTTGTTTCTCTTTGCTGGATTGCTGGCAGTAGTATCCAGGATATTAATGTTGAATTCCAGAGGAGTTCTGGTGGAGTGGAAAATCAAATACTTCAGTGGTTCTTCAGCATTTTTCTTTGAAGGATGCACCTTTGAAGTTGATTATTCGAGAATTATGTCATTCCCAAGTTCAAAACAGCTACAACACTGGGATCTACCCAGCAATGTGGAATATTGCGAGGTATATCCTGTACAGACAAAGCAGGACAGTTCCAATCTGGTCAATGACTGCCTCATAAGTCTATGCTCGATCATCGGTAAAATGATGAAAGTGCTATTAAGCAGCACTTGCTGATCAATGACCTGCTTAGTGATGTTCAGTTTGGGTTCTGCCCAGGGCACTCAGTTCCACACTCCAAGCTTGGTTCACTTGTGGATAAAAGAACTGAATTCAGAGTTGAGGTGAGAGTGACTGCCTTTGACAGTAAGACCACATTTAACTAAGTGCGGCACCAGCGAGCCCGAGCAAAACTGAAGCCAATAGAAATCAAGGAGACACTCTGCACTGGTTGGAGTAATACCTGATACGAAGGAAGATGGTGTTGTTTGAGGTCAATCATTTCGGCTGCTGCACATTAGGAACTCCTCAGGGATGTGCCCTTCGGCCAAAAACCTCCAACTGTTTTATCAATGACCTAACCGCAGTCACAAAGTCAGAAGCAGAGATGTTCGCACCATGATCAGCTCCATTCATGAGTCAGATGCTGAGGCAGTCTGTGCCCAAATGCAACTAGGACAAAAGGATAACCTCAAAGATCAGCAAGGCGGCCTTTGTGTGGCGCCGCAGAAAATGGGGGAAGATATTAAATGAGTATTTTGCCAGTATTTACTGTGGAAAAGGATATGGAAGATATAGACTGCAGGGAAATAGATGGTGACATCTTGCAAAATGTCCATATTACAGAGGATGAAGTGCTGGAAGTCTTGAAACAGGTAAAGATGGATAAATCCCCAGGACCTGATCAGGTGTACCCTAAACCTCTGTGGGAAGCTAGAGAAGTGATTGCTGGACTTCTTGCTGAGATATTTGTATCATCGATAGTCACAAGTGAGGTGCTGGAAGACTGGACGTTGACTAACGTGGTGCCACTGTTTTAGAAGGGTGGTAAGGACAAGCCAGGGAACTATAGACCAGTGAGCCTGACGTTGGTGGTGGGTCCTCTACTTTTTGTCATTTACATAAATGATTTGGATGCGAGCATAAGAGGTACAGTTAGTAAGTTTGCTGATTACACCAAAATTGGAGGTGTAGCGAAGAAGGTTCCTCAGATTACCACAGAAATTGGAGGTGTAGCGAAGAAGGTTCCTCAGATTACCACAGAAAGTTGACCAGATGGGCCAATGGGATGAGAAGTGGCAGATGGAGCTTAATTCCGATAAATGCGAGGTGCTGCATTTTGGGAAAGAAAATCTTAGCAGGAGTTATATACTTAATGGTAAGGTCCTACGGAGTGTTGCTGAACAAAGAGACCTTGGAGTGCAGGTTCATAGCTCCTTGAAAGTGGAGTCGCAGGTAGATAGGATAGTGAAGAAGGCGTTTGCTATGCTTTCCTTTATTGATCAGAGTATTGAGTACAGGAGTTGGGAGGTCATGTTGCGGCTGTACAGGACATTGGTTAGGTCACTGTTGGAATATTGTGTACAATTCTGGCCTCCTTCCTATCAGAAAGATGTTGTGAAACTTGAAAGGGTTAGAAAAGATTTGCAAGGATGTTGCCAAGGTTGGAGGATTTGAGCTACTGGGAGAGGCTGAACAGGCTGGGGCTGTTTTCTCTGCAGTGTCGGATGCTGAGGGGTGACCTTATAGAGGTTTATAAAATTATGAGGGTCATGGATAGGGTAAATAGATGAAGTCCCTGGGGTCAGGAAGTCCAGAACTAGAGGGTATAGGTTTAGGGTGAGAGGGGAAAGACGTAAAAGAGACCTAAGGGGCAATGTTTTCACACAGAGGGTGGTATGTGAATGGAATGAGTTGCCAGAGGAAGTGGTGGAGGTTGGTACAATTGCAGCCAGTTAGGAGGCATTTGGATGGGTATATGAATAGGAAGGGTTTGGAGGGATTTGGGCCGGGTGCTGGCAAGTGAGACTAGATTGGGTTGGGATATTTGGTCGGTATGGACGGGTTGGACCGAAGGGTCTGTTTCCATGCTGTACATCTCTATGACTCTATAACTGGGCAACTTGCAGGCTTGCACCTATAAGTAGTAAATAGCACTCATGCCATCAAGTCCTTAGTAATGACATTCTTCAACAAGTGAGCATCTACCATTAGCCCTTGGTGCTCAGGGACCTTACTGCTGCTAAATCTCCGTTTCAAGAATAGATCAGAGTTTAGAAATTCTGCAGATGTGTGACTCACCACATGACTTCTCAAAATCTATCCACCATCGAAAGGCAAAAGTCAAGAATGCGAAGTAATACTCTCCACTTTCCTAAATGAGTGCAGTTCCAACAACATTCCAGAAGCTCAGTACCATACATGACAAAGCCCACTTGATTGGCACATCACCTGACAACTTCAACATTCACTCCCTTCATCTCTGATGTACGGTAACAGCAGTGTGTACCATCTACAGGATTTACTGCAACAACTCACCCAGGCTGCTTGGACAGCATCTCCCAGACATATGACTTCTACCATCTTGAAGAACAATAGATACATGGGCACCCACCACCTGCAAGTTGTCCTTCAAGCCCCACACCATCCTGACTTAGAAGTATATCACTGTTGCCTCATTATTACTGCATCAAAATTTAGAACACCCCACGTAACAGCACTATGGATTTCCCTTCCCCTTGTCACATGCTACAAGTCAAAAAGACCGATTACCAACGCCTTTGTCAGCAATTTGGAATGGACAATAAATGCTAGCCTCGTCAGTGACATCTGCATCCCAGGAATGATTTTTTTTTTGACGTAAAACGTTCAACTGTCATGCAAATTCACTTGGGATTCTTTGATCAAACCTGGATACTTTACATTCCACCTTTTGGAAAAAAAAGTTTTCAAAGTCCTCTCAAAAACCACGTTTTTGACCATCTCTCATTTTTTATCATTCGCTTATTGCATAGGATCACTGACATCCTCTTCACTCTGAGTAAAGCACATTGAGCGGTTTTGTAAAGTGAAAAATGTTATAGAAGTGTTTGTAACATGGAATTCTGGTGCACTGTTGTTGCAGCAGAATTATTGCAGAAACTATTATATACAGAAGGAAGGCTGCCTGCTTGCGGCATTGTGATGTGCCATTTATTTAGTTTGCCCACGAATTCACATGGAAGGCAAGCCTGAGACCTTCAGTCAGAAGAAAGTAGAATGTTATTATCGTCTCTTAGCATTTTGTTGAAGTAGTTTTGTATCCAAAGGAATATTGATGTGAGATAATCATGAAAGATAAGGGCACTCAGGTTGAGTTGTGAGCTGCCACAATCATGGTTTAGAAATGAACTGATAATTGTAGCATTACAAGTACGTGGAAGAAGATCTCTCAATGTTTTTGAAGAGTTTTCTTTAGGGCTTACAGAAATTTTGTGATAGTCTATAATATGAAGCAATAAAAAGCAGGATTGACCACGTTTGACTCCCAATGTTTGGTATTAGAATATTCCAATTGGCCTCAATGTTTCTGCACTAGAATGGAGAAGGACCAGCAAGGATTCCCCTCTAGCCTGGTGTTTTGTGATTGGTATAGGAAAGTGTTCCTATGTCGAATACGATTGTGGGGAAATTAGCCTTGGATGCCTATTTACTGTCTCGACTCCCAGGTAATGAATAGCCTGGGGTCATGGTGGAGTAGTGGTAGTGACCTTCCCTCTGAGCCAGGAGTCCCAGGTTCAAGTCCCAACTGCTCCAGTAGTATGTAGTGACATTTCTTGAACAGGTTGATTAGAAAATATGAAAAATCAGTCAGGTGCCATCTTGCACAATTTAATCCACTTCTAGAAAAGGTCCTATCCCGAGAAAAGGTGAAACAATTTATACAAATAAGTAATAAAGAGGTTTTCTTCTTTCCCTCTTCATTGCCAATCCTGCACCGTCCACCCCTCCCGCAAACCCTCACCTCTGGTCCCTACCTTAAATAGCTCAAAGTATAAATGTGTCATTTAAATATGCACCAAACATGGCTCAATACCAGTGAGTGAGTACAAATGTCACACTTCAGATTTTTCCTTTCTGCATTTTTGATAGTTGGTCGCTTGATGGTGCCCACTTGATAGTGTTGATAGAACTAACACACCAATGTCAAGGTGGTGCCTAATGGACAAGCAGTGGCTTGTGGATGAGAAACAAGAGCCTGGATCAGTCCCCAATTCCAGGCCAAGATAATGGTAGCTGCATCTTGGAGGGTGGCTTCAGGACAAAGGACCCAAGTGACACCAGCCAATATTATTGTTGAGGAGAACAGAGGTGAGCTCTTGCTCCTCACTTTTGACTTTTCTACAGCTGGAAATCCATCAGAAATTGTGTGGAGATTGCTCATTTGAATCTGTAAATAGTCAGCGAACCTAATTGCATGTAATCGTACCATGTTTGATTAAAAGGATCTACTAGTAGAACCATGGGGATAGAATATTGTTAGTTTTTTAAAAAAATCCTGGATGGAATATTGACATTGATGCTTAAGCCATTGTTTATTGTCCATCCTAAATATCCCACAAGACATTTGAAAGTCAATGACTTACATGTCAGACCAGGTGAGGATGGTAGAATTGCTTCCCAAAAGAACAGTAGTGAACCAGGTGGATTTCAACAACAATCAACAATGGAATGCATGGTCATCATTCAGCCGGTTTTTAATTCCAGCTGTTTTTATTGAATTCAAATTTTACCATCTGCCCTGATGGGATTTGACCCTAGGTAATCAAAGGATTAGCCTGGGTTTCTAAATTACTAGTCCACTGACATTACCACTACGCCACTGCCTCTCCAGAGTGCCCTACCCAGGATGCTAAATGACACACTGGTATTGTTTGGACATTGACATCCCAATTTCAGTGAATGGCAACTCTCAAAACTCTCGAGTGTGGTACTGAACTACGCTACAGGTATTTCTCTTATAACATGTTCCAGCAAAACCTTGCTTAATAGAAAATTGCTTAATATAAACAATGGAGCCTATGGGAAAAGTGGGGTTGGGGTAGATTGCAAAAAATATCACTCCTGATCCCTGAAAAATCACCAAAAGGTCGGATGCCAAGTATAGCACAGCCTGAATGAAGGTTGAAATCATATTTCTTAACAAAGCAAAAGTAAATTTGACACAGCACATTTTAAAAAATGTAAGAAAGCTGCTTTCAGTACAGTATCTCTCTCAGAAAGCTGCTCTGTCAGCATGCGCAGGTCAGCACAAAAACCGGTACTGACATCACACATGCTCAGAATGACACATAGACATTGGCCTGGACATTGGCACATGTGCAGAATGGCATGAAGACCGGGTCCGATGTTGCACATGTGTGGAATGGGGCGGACACAGTGCATGCGCAGAACAGCGCAGACATTGGTACAAACACAGACTGGCGTGGAGATTTTGGCATGGACATCCACGTGTGCGCAGAACTAAGCACGCAAATCCATCCCCGCTGTCACCGTGCTATTGCCAACGGAGGTAAACATTCTCAAAAATACCGTTCCCTAATTCTTCAGTGATGTTATAGCCAAATCGTGCTGCCAAAACACATGTTTCCAATTTTGATTCCTTTCTGTGGAAACTAATCTTAATGGGGCTAAGGGCAAAAGTGATCAGAGGCCCCAGTTTAAATTTAGGGTCAGTGCCAGTGACCATTATTTGATAACTGATATAAAATGCTGTAATAAAGCATGCAATGTATCCAAATAGTTTGGTGAAACTACTGAACCTTACAAGAGAAACAAAAGAAGAATATTGCTGTCTGGGGCATTATACATCATGAATTCCTTCCTTCAGGAGCTTGTTTCCACTGGAACCTTGGAAGATGAGCAGTGGAAAAACCTGAGAGATTGCCATTGAGCCTTTTCCTGGATTGTTAGTCCAGTGATAGTACCACAGTGCACCAAGCCCTTAATATATTGTGTGGTTTTGCATTTGTTCACGTGTAAAATAAATACATTGGTTTCTCCCAATCTTCCTTGAAAACCATGAAAACTTCTTCCCTGAAGCTTTTGGTCACTAGAATTAATTTTGGTAGCTCAGCATGAGACACTTGCAACATGAAAGACATTTCCACTTGATGTTGCCATATTTGGAATAGCAGTTTGTGAGCTATCAGTTTATGCTTGCAGTGTTTTCCTCTGAGTGGTTTAATTGTTTTTGGTTTTGTATAGCATGGTATATTTTAATGATGCACGTACTGTTTTACCTTTCTCAACAACACTTTTTCCTTAAATCAGGATGTGGAAATGGAAAGTACCTTTGTATCAACAAGCAGGCCTACAAAGTAGGTTGTGACTATTGTCTGCCCTTAGTAGAATCAGCAAGGGAGCAGAGCTACGAAGCCATGGTATGTGACAGCCTGCATTTACCATATCGGGACCAGTGTTTTGATGCTATACTATCAATAGCAGGTGAGAATGTAATTTCTTCTACTTGTCTTAAATGCTATATAATAACCAAACTCCTTTATTGTTTTTTGGTGTGCGGGCATCAGTGACAAGGCTAGTATGTATTACCTATCTCTAAGTGCCCTACATTGAAGTGGCTTACTAGACCATTTCAGAAAGCAGTTAAGAATGGACGACATTGCTGTGGCTCTACATTGCTATAGGCCAGATCAGGTGAAAATGGCAGATTTCCCTTCCTAAAGGACATTAGTGGACTACTTGGGTTTTACAATCACCATTACAGAGAATATTTCAGGTTAATTAATTGAATTCAAATTGCACCAAGTGCCACGCCATTGAGCCTTTTCCTGGATTGTTAGTTCAATGATAGTACCACAATGCACCAAATCCTGAATATATTGTGTGGTTTTGCATTTGTTCACATGTAAGATAAATACACTAAAAGTTAGTCTGTGTCTTAAAACTCCATTTGGTTCGATAATGTCCTTTAGGGAATGAAATTTGCCATCTTCTTCTGGTCTGGCCTACATTCCCAACCCACAGCAACATGGCTGATTCGTAATTGCCCTCTCAACTGACTAAGCTTCTCGGTTCAAGGGCAATTAGAGGCGGTCAGCTAATGCCAACTTGCTCAAAACCCCTACATGTTATACAAGCATAAACTGCCAATGTTAATGATTCACTGAGCTTAGAATTGGGAATTAAATTTACACTCGTTCAATATATTCTTTAAAAATTAGAGTCATGTCTTAATCATCATAATTTGGAAATCATTCATTTACTGTTGGATTTTCAAATATGTTTGAACCTTGGTAATATGTGATCTAATAGTAAACTAAATGCAAGTAGGGCCCTGTAAATAAAAGCTTAGGTATTCTGATAAAACATTAATTCATGACCCCATTGCAAAGGAAGCATTCAGTCTTCCTAATTAATGGGTAACTCGGTCATCTTAATTTAAAATTAACAACGTAACCTTTATTTAGTGTATTCTTATTTTGGAATTCATCATTTTTCAACAAAGTCTAACTGTGTCATTTACAGAGTTGACACAGATGCTCTGAGAAAGACTTATTACGTACATGAACAAAATTAAATGGCACATTTTAATGCAGTTGCAGCACATTACCACTGAAAAAGACCATCTTATGATGGTGCAAAGTAGATTAACCAAACTAAATCTGTGACTGAAAAAGCAGAATATGGAAGATGCTGGAAATATTCAGAGGTCAGGCAATATTGTAGAGATGGTTAACATTTCAGGTCGAGCACCTTTTCATCAGAAAAGTTAGAAATGTAATAGGTTTTGAGCAAGGCTGGAGGAAGAGGACCAAAGCAAGTTCTCAGAAAGGATGTAAGAGGAGATAGTGTAGGTGACACGGTGGCTCAGTGGTTAACACTGTTGTCTCATAGTGCCAGGGACCTGGGTTCGATTCCAGCCTTGGGTGAATATCTGTGTGGAGTTTGCATGTTTTCCCCATGCCTGGGTTTCCTCCAGATGCTCTGGTTTCCTCCCACAATCCAAAGATGTGCAGGATAGGTGGGGTGACCATGCTAAATTGTTCACATGCTTAGGGATTTGCAGGCTTGGTGGATTAGCCATGAGAAAATGTGGGGTTATAGGGAAATAGGGTAAGGAGGTGAGTCGGGGTGGGAAGTTCTTTGGAGGGTCAGTGCAGACTTGATGGGCCAAATGGTCTCTATCTGCACTGGAGTGATTCTATGAATCTTTTATGAGAAATATTGGATGACAGAAGAATCGGTCTTACGAGACTAAACAAAATGGAGATGGGCCAAAAGGGAAACAAACACAAGAAAAAGTAATTTACGAGAACATGTATGCTGCTGACTGAAACAAGTAGGTGCAGAAATTATGATCTGAAATTGTTGAACTATGTTGAGCACAGAAGGCTGTGAAGTGTTTAATCAAAAGATGAAATGCTGTTCCTCAATTTTATGTTGATTCCACTGGATGTGTAGTCAATGATTGAAATGAGAGCAAGGTGGAGAAACAAAATTTCAGATCAATGGAACCTTCAGTGTGGACTGAATGGAAATGTGCTCAAAGCAGTTATCCAATCTGTGTTTGGTCTTCCAAGTGTAGAGGAGACCACAAGGTGAGCAGTGAATACAGCAGGCTAAATCGGAGGAAGTATACAGAAATCACTTTTTTCACCTGGAAGGAGTATTTGAGACCTTGGAGGGGTGAGAAGTGAGGATAAAAAGGCAAATATTACTACATCTGTGATTGTGTGGAAAGGTGCTGGGGATGAGTCAGATGACTGAGGAGTGATTAGATTACTTACTTACAGCGTGGAAACAGGCCCTTCGGCCCAACAAGTCCACACCAACTCTCCAAAGAGCAATCCTACATTTACCCCTTCACCTAACATGCTGACTATCCTTGATATATCTGTGCCTCTCCATGTACAGATAGATTCTGTCCCTCAGCATTCTTTCTAATAACTTGCACATCAGTGAGGTTAGACTGACTGCCTAATAATTTCCTGGAATATCTCTTCCACCTTTTTGATTTAATAATGGGACAATGTTACCAGTCCTCTGACATCTCACCTGTAGCCGGAATGGAATTGAAGTTTACTGCCAAAGTCCCTGTTATCTGCTCCTTGCCCCTCTCAATAGACTAGCATACACTTCATCACTACACTTTAGCCTAAGGCTGCTAAACTGCTTGTACCTTCTCTCTATGTTAATTTCTTATAACATTTCACAGACCACCCTATGTGTGTACCTGTGCTATCTTTTTTCATTTCTTTATTTTTCTTAATCCTAATGTTATGACCTTTGATATCCAAGGTTCTCTAATCCTGGTCCCAGGCTTTATGGAACTTAACTTGCCCTGTGATTATGCAATACCCTTTGAGTGCTTGTGTGAAGCCTTTGGGTTCCTTAAAAACATTGTTTATTTCATTTTAAGACTAAATTCTACAATATTTGATATTCATAGATATATCATGCTCTAATCTTACTGTTACCTTACTGAAAGACCATTACATTAACTCTACTGCCTAAAGCTTGTCGGTCTACTCCACATGCTTCTCTGACGTTTCTAATATTTGCATCGCTGAACATCAGGCGTCTGCATAACAATCTGTACACTTCTCTCTTTTTTTTTAAACTCCATCCACATGGTTATTTATGCCCAGCCAGAAGTTGCTTCATGACATCATCGCAAGGTTGCTCCAGAGTCCTAAAGCCATTACACAGCACATGGGGACACTCAACGCAACATGAGGAATCTTCCGGCTTAGTGCCAGTGTGCTTGCACGAACACAACTTTTGAAAATCTACCTTTTACACCACACCTTTTGGCTGCCAGATTCCATAAAACACATTCAGTTGGTGCTTCTGAAACTGCTTCATGAACACCTTAATTATTCAGTAACAGTAATGCTAATTTTCTGTATTGTCTAAGGCTTTGACATGTGGAACAAGTTTCACAAATGCATTTACAAAGATCCACATTATGTTTTATACTTCACTGCCAAAGCTAAAAATTTATTGTAGTATAACAGATATAAGGAGAAAGTGAGGACTGGAGATCAGAGCTGAAAATGTGTTGCTGGAAAAGCACAGCAGGTCAGGCAGCATTCAAGGAGCAGGAGAATCGACGTTTCGGGCATGAGCCCTTCTTCAGGAATGAGGAAAGTGTGTCCAGCAGGCTAAGAGGGGCATTGGAAATGCGATAGGTGGAAGGAGG
>NC_057715.1:88079480-88084193 GCF_004010195.1 Chiloscyllium plagiosum | reverse complement strand
GAAGTGGTGGAGGCTGGTACAATTGCAACATTTAAGAGGCATTTGGATGGGTATATGAATAGGAAGGGTTTGGAGGGATATGGGCCGGGTGCTGGCAGGTGGGACTAGATTGGGTTGGGATATCTTGTTGGCATGGACGAGTTGGACCGAAGGGTCTGTTTCCATGCTGTACATCTGAGTCTGTGACTCTATGTAATTTGTCCTGAAAATGGTGACATTCTAATGTTCAGGGGTACATAGAGCACAAAGGCTTTACTACATTTGAATGTTAGAAAATTAATTACATATGATTCTGGCAAGCAATAGGGGGCAAAGCTTGTTACAAAGGGCTCACTAAAAAGCAGTGTAAGTTCGTAGTCAGAGAAAGAAACAGGTGGAAACTCCATTTAGGCAGTGCTGCTGCTAGATACCACATGTGTTCCTTGTAGTTGAAGTGCTCAGGGAAGGCTTAGAGCTGTTGAATATCTCTGTGTTGCTGGGGTTCAGGGAAGTTCTTGGTGAGTGAGAGAGAGAAAAATAATTCCATGCAGAAAAAAAACTGTTAAGCTGTACTGCTGAAAAGTCACCTGAACTACACTGAGCCAAAGCAATTCTGGGCTCTGTGAGTCATTGACCAACTGGATTTCTTGATGCTATTAGAACCAGGGGCAAGTTCTTGGAGTTAGTAGGCAGCTTGAAGGGGCACCAGAAAAGTCATTAAGCTTTTGGACCCTGTAGCAGCATTGTGCAATTAATAACTTACTGCAGCAGAGAGTGGGTGGTGCTGTTGAAAGCCCATAAGCAACAAGTGCTTTGTGCAACTGAGCAACAGTCAAGAGTGTGGTGTTGGGAAAGCACAGCTGGTCAAGCAGCATCCGAGGAACAGGAGAATCGATGTTTCAGGCATAAGCCCTTCATCAGGAATGAGGCTTGTGGGCTGAGAGATAAATGGAGAGGGGGTGGGGTTTGGGCAAAGGTCACTGAGAAAATGATAGGTGGATGAAGTTGGAGGCTTGCGACTGAGATAATGTGAGGGGAGGGTCCCAAGGCAGAATATGAGGCGTTCTTTCTTCAGATATCATGTGGTAAGGGTTTGGCGGTGGAGGAGGCCAAGAGCCTGCATGTCCTTGGTGGAGTGGGAGGGGGGAGTTGAAGTGTTCAGCCACGGGGCGGTCGGCTTGGTGGGTGTGGGTGTCCCAGAGAAGTTCTCTGAAATGATCTGCAAGAAGGCCTCTACATCGGGGAGACAAGATGCCTTCTTGCGGATTGTTTCAGAGGACATCTCTGGGACCGCCCTGTGGCTGAACACTTCCAACACCCCCTCCCACTCTGTCAAGAACGCCTCATATTCCACCTTGGGACCCTGCAACCACATGGGATAAATGTGAATTTCAACAGCTTCCTCATGTCTCCCCCGCCCCACATTATCTCAGTCCTAAGCCTCCAATTGAGCACCGCCCTCCTGACCTGCCCATCACCTTTCTGACCAATCACCTTCTCCCTCACCTTCATCCACCTTGCCCTTCCCCCTAACTCCACCCCTCTCCTTTATCTCTCAGCCCCCGGCCCACAAGCCTCATTCCTGATAAAGGGCTTATGCCCGAAACGTTGATTCTCCTGCTCCTCGGATGCTGCCTGACCTGCTGTGCTTTTGCAGCAGCACACTCATGACTCTGATCTCCAGCATCTGCAGTCCTCACTTTCTCCTAGCAATTTAGCAAGATTATAGATGAGAAAAAAAGTCCAGGGGCAACACTGACAAGCTGGAGTTGTACTTAAGACTCAGTGCTACAGTGCAGTTTTCAAGAATCCAGAAGAGTTAGACACAAACGGAATGTGAACTACAAGAATGTGAGCAGTTCAGAGTGGATCAGTTTTTTGAGGGAATTTCAAAGTCAGGTCAGGGAAAGTCATAATCCCAGTGATGTTTAATGAGACATGATGACCCATAATGTCACTAATATCTTTGGCAGGTGGGGGAGACAAGGGGTGCTGAGAAATTCATGGCATCGATAACATTTGTTATTTGATGTGCTCGGTGGGATGCTCAATTAATACTTGACTGTTATCCATAAAGGCCTCATCACATTTGGATTGTTAGATTATAAAACTTTGCACCATCTAACCTTTTCTTGGCAGTAATCTTTACAGGTTTGTTTTGAGCAAATTGTTTTGGTAATAACCAGTCTTTTTTGTTATTAACTAACAAAACCTGACTGACTTATTCTCATGATGAGGAGGAGCCGGTGTTGGACTGGGTTGGACAAAGTTAAAAATTACACAACACTAGCTAGTGCTCCCAAATAAACCTGTTGGACTATATCCTGGTGTTATGATTTTTGACTTGTTCTCAACACTGCATGTGACACAGTCTGGGAGGTAAATGATTGGTCAGATCACCAATCTGGTTAAGTGTAATCATGTTATGACCATTGGAGAATTGTGACCAGTAATAAATCATTGTGCACTGCCTCCACCACCATCCCCCCCACCCCCACCCCCAAAACCTTGATCATTACAGTAAATATATTAACCATATCCCTTTGGTATTCTTCATGATGAACCAGAAGTTTTGTTATGGTCATAAGCCTCTGGTCTGAAAATTAACCCTCCACCACTACCGTTTGTCTTCTACCTTCGAGCCAGTTCTGTATCCAAGTGGCTAACTTTCTCTGCATTTCATGTGATCAAATCTTATTAACCAGTCTACCATGTGCAACCTTGTCAAACATCTTACTGAAGCCCATATAAATCACGCATATTGCTTTACCCTCATCAATCCTGTTGGTTACTTCTTCAAAAAACTTAATCAAGTTAGTAAGACATGATTTCCCAAGAACAAAGCCATGTTGATTATCCCTAATCAGTCCTTGCTTTTCTCAACACATCCTGACCCTCAAGAACTGCTCCAACAACTTGTTCACTAGTCTACACTTCCTTGGCTTTCCTTTCTTAAATAGTGGCACTGCTTCAGATATCTCCCCTGTGGCTATCGAAGGTACAGATATCTCTGCAAGGAAACCAGCAATCAATTCTCTAGCTTCCCACAAAGTTCTGGAAAACACCTGATTGGCTCCTGGGGATTTATCCACCTTTATGCATTTTAAGATGTCCACCATACCTCCTTTGAATATGGACACTTATCAAGATGTCGCTATTTATTTCCCCAAGATCCCCAGGTTCCGTATCCTTCTCCGCAATAAACACTGATGCAAAATACTCATTTAGCATCTCCTCTTTCTCCTGTGGTTCCACATGTAGACGGCCCTGCTGATCTTTGAATTGAATTGAATTTATTCTCATGTGTACTGAGGCACAGTGAAAAGCTTTGTCTTGCGAGTAATGCAGGCAGATCACAGAGTTAAATACCACAGATAAGTAAATAATAGGTAAACAGCTGCAAAAACAAAAACGCAGGTACAGGCAAATGTTAAGAGTTTGTGAGTCCATTCTGTATTCTAACAACAGTCTGATAGAAACTGTTTTGAAACCGGTTGGTGCATGTGTTCAGGCTTCTGTACCTTCTCCCAGATGGTAGAGGTTGTAGGAAAACATTGCCAGGGTGGGGTGGATCTTTGAGAATGCTGGCAGCTTTTCCTTGACAGCGGGCCTGGTAGATGGATTCTATAGATGGGAGATTGGCCTTTGTGATTGTCCGGGCCAAGTTCACCACTCTCTGTAACCGTCTCCAATCTTGAATGGTACTGTTGCCATACCAGGTAGTGATACATCCAGACAGAATGCTCTCGATGGCGCACTTCTAAATGTTGGCAAGAATATTCGCTGTCATGCCAAATATCTTCAGCTGCCTGAGGAAGAAGAGATATTGTTGGGCCTTTGTTACCAGTGCATCCACATGAAGACTCCGAGAAAGCTTGTTGTGCATGACCACTCCCAGGAACTTGACACTCCACTCCTTCCAATAGTGAGTTCCTTGGTTTTGCCAGCATTCAGAGCTAGGTTGTTCTCAGTGCACCATTCTTCCAGGTCTTCCACCTCCTGTTTATAGTCTGTTTCGTCACCACCTCAGATTCGACTGACTATGGTGGTGTCATCAGCGAATTTGTAAATGCCATTAGTCTGGTAATTGGCGACGCAGTCATGGGTATACAGTGAGTACAGTAGAGGGATGAGTACGCACCCTTGGGAGGTTCCAGTGTTGAGTATAAGTGAGGATGAAATATTGTCCCCAATCTTCACTGATTGTGGCCCTTGGGTCAGAAAACTGAGGATCCAGTTGCAAAGAGTGGGGCTTAGTCCGAGATCACTAGGTTTAGTAATCAGTATCGAGAGGATAATGGTGTTGAAGGCTGAACTGTAGTCAATGAGTAGGATTCTTACATAGCTGTTCTTGGTGTCAAGATGTTCGAGGGAGGAGTGAAGGGCAGGTGATATGGCATCTGACGTGGATCTGTTGGTCTAATAGGCAAATTGGAGTGGATCAAGAGTAGTGGGGAGGCTGGAATTGTTTAATGCCATGATCAGCCTTTCAAAGCACTCATGACCACTGGGCGGTAGTCATTGAGACATGTTGTATGAGGAGAAAGTGAGGGCTGCAGATGCTGGAGATCAGAGCTGGAAATGT
Source organism: Chiloscyllium plagiosum (assembly GCF_004010195.1). Lineage (NCBI taxonomy): Eukaryota > Metazoa > Chordata > Chondrichthyes > Orectolobiformes > Hemiscylliidae > Chiloscyllium > Chiloscyllium plagiosum. The sequence continues at coordinate 88,079,629 of NC_057715.1, read as the reverse complement.
GTTGCTGGAAAAGCGCAGCAGGTCAGGCAGCATCCAGGGAACAGGAGAATCGACGTTTCGGGCATAAGCCCTTCTTCAGGAATGAGGAAAGTTCACCTGCACCTCCACACACATCATCTATTGCATCCTCTGCACCCGATGTGGCCTCC
>NC_057715.1:87993444-88077356 GCF_004010195.1 Chiloscyllium plagiosum | reverse complement strand
CTCCCATTCCACCAAGGATATGCAGGTCTTTGGATTCCTCCATCGTCAGACCACAGCGAAACGACGGTTGGATGAAGAACGCCTCATCTTCCGGCTAGGAACTCTCCAACCACAAGGGATGAACTCGGGTTTCACCAGTTTCCTCATTTCCCCTCCCCCCACCTTGTCTCAGTCAAATCCATCGAATTCAGCACCGCCTTCCTAACCTGCAATCTTCTTCCCGACCTCTCCGCCCCCACCCCAGTCTGACCTATCACCCTCACTTTGACCTCTTTCCACCTATCACATTTCCGACGCCCCTCCCCCAAGTCCCTCCTCCCTACCTTTTATCTTAGCCTGCTGGACAAACTTTCCTCATTCCTGAAGAAGGGCTTATGCCCGAAACGTCGATTCTCCTGTTCCCTGGATGCTGCCTGACCTGCTGCGCTTTTCCAGCAACACATTTCCAGACATGTTGTATGAGCCTTCTTAGGCACAGGAATAATGTTGGCCCTCTTGAAACAGGCAAGGACAAGTGGCCTGCTGCAGGGTGTGGTTGAAGATGTCCGAGAAAACCTCTGGCAATCGATCTGCAAATGCTCTGAGTGCACGGCCTGGTCGTCCGTCTGATCCCATCACTTTCCTTGGATTCATACGAAGGAGAACTGATCTGACCTCTGATGCAGTGACTGTTGGGATAGGTTCGTTAGGACCTGTAGGAATAGCTGTTACCTCTCTGCTGAAATTCTGCTCAAAGCGAGCATAGAAGGCATTGAGATGATCTGGGAGGGATGTGTCGTTGTCTGTTATCTTGCACCGTCTCTTTTTAGAACCTGTGATGTCATTAAGTCCTTGCCACAGTCACCAGGTGTCGGTCTGGGTCTCTAGTTTGGATCAGTATTGGTCCTTGGCTGTCTAAATGGCTCGATTCCTTATGTATGAGTGGGTCTCCTGATCTGAAGGCCTCATGCCTGGTTTTTAGCAGGTTCTGTATGTCCTGATTCATACAGGGTTTCCTATTGGGGAACATCCGGATTGACTTCCTCAGTATGCAGTCCTCCATAGACTTGCTGATAAAGTCTGTGACGGTGGTGACGTACTCGTCCAAGGTACCTGCGGACTGTTTGAACATAAGGTGCCCTAATCTCTCTGTAGTTACTCTTTTGTCCTTAAGGTATTTGTCGAATCTCTTTGGATTCTCTTTAACCCTATTTGCCAAAGCTATCTCGTGTCTCCTTTCTGCACTTCTGATTTCCCTCTTCAGTATACTTTTACTGCCCTTATACTCTTCCAGGGATTCACTCAATCCCTGCTGACTATACCTGACATATGCTTTATTTTTCTTGACCAAAACCTCAATTTCTCTAGTCATGAAGGATTCTTTTTGCCTACCAGCCTTGCTCTTCATCTTAACAGGATCATGCTGCGTCTGGACTCTCATTTCTCATTCCTTTGAAGGCTTTCCACTTCTCAGCCGTGTCTTTACCTGTGAATATCCACCCCCGGCCAACTTTTGAAAGTTCTTGCCTAATAATGTCAAAATTGGCCTTCCTCCAATTTAGAACTATTTTAAAACTAATAGAATTATAATCACAGGCCTCACAGTGCTTCCCCCACTGAAACCTCAGTCACTTGCCCTGCCTTATTTCCCAAGAGAACATCAGCTTTGCCCCTTCTCTAGTAGGTGACATCCACATACTGAATCAGAAAATTTCTTGTTCACACTTAACAAATTCCTCTCCATCCAAGCCCAATGGCTCTATGGCAGTCCCAATCTATGCTGGGAAAGTTAAAATCCCCTATCATTACCACCGTATTATTCTTATAGGTAACTGAGATCTCCAAATGAATTTTGTTGGGGTTGGGGGGGGGGGGGGTGGTCTGTAGTACAATCACAATATGGTGATCCTCTTTCTTATTTCTCAGTTACACCCAAATAATTTCCCTGGATGTACTCCCCAGAATATCCTCCCTCAGTAGTTCTCTCTTGTGGTATCCTATGTGAATGATATGATATACACAGAGAGAAAAGGTGTGGTAAAAACTGGACTAACAATTCAGTGCAGCTGTCAAGGAAAGCTGCATTTTGGACTTACACATTGCCTTTTTTTAAAAAAAGGCAATGTGTTCATTGGATCTGGATATTACTGGCCAGTATTTATTGTCCATCCCTTAGTGCCCTTGAGAAATTGGCAGTGAGCTGCTGCCTTAAACTACTACAGTCTTTGCAGTGTAGGTACATTGAATGCTAATAGAAATGCTTCAGGAGTTTAACCCAGCGTTAGCGATGGGGCAGTGAAAATGTTCCAAATGAGGATGTGTATGTCTTCAATGGGAACTTGCAAGTGGTTGTGTTCCCATGCATCTGCTGCCCTTGTTTTTTTAGCTGCTAGAGTTTGCAGATTTAGAAGGTGTTTCTTTGGTTCAGATGGATATTATAAATTGTCTTTGAAGAGAAGCAGGGAGTTGTTGTGGTGTCCTGGCTAATATTTCACCCTCAATCATTATCACCAAAACTCAATTAATTATTTATTTCTGCTGTTCTGAGAGTCATTGGCACATGATATTTGTTGCATTTGTTTAAAACAATATCAGTTCAGTTCAGAATTAATATATGTGGCATTGTGTATTTGATATCCAAAGAAATTTACAAATGCTTTGAACTGTAATCTTCCTAACTTTTTTTCTGTATGTTTACATCTATGTTTTTGCCTCCTTTTCTTGCTATGATTTCCTTACGCACTCTACCTTCATGACCCCCACACTTTTCATTGGTGTGGATGTCTTACCTCCCTTCTCCCTTTCTTTCTGTTACCTTTCTCTTGCCTCTGAATGTTTATTTTGGCTCTTACACATATTAATTTACTGATGTTTCCTGAACACATTCTTCACCTTTGGTAAAGTACACAAAAAAATGACAGACTTTAGCAACAATTTGAATAAGTGTGGGCTGGTGGCTGGTGGTATTTGGGAGTGAGCATAAGCAAAAGAAAAACCGCAATAAAAGACTGTACATGCCCAAAGAGGCATTGAGGGACAAAAAGCTTTAAGCAATGAAAATCAAAAATATAGATCTAGAAGATGGAGTAACTTCATGAAGAGAAATAATCAAGGTTTCAGCTCGCAGGCGGGAAAAGCTAATGAGGAGAAATGTTATTAAAGAATTCTTAATAGCATGCAAGTAAAGTTGAGTAATTTTAGATGTTGAGAATGCTAATTGAAATAGACCTGTCATTGTGCCAGTTCAGTGTCCATTTTGCCACTTAGAACGCTCATTGAAAAAAATCAGATTTTATAATGTTTGTGTTAATTGTTATTTTTGCATTGTAGGTAATGAAGTATTGTTCTGAACCAGCATAGTTTAAATTGAGAGGAGGTGATCATTTTTACTAACCATGACTTAGGAAATATGTTGATTTAATATACATATGTTTGGTATGTATGTGTGTGTGTAAACATCAATACATATGTCACATCTATATGTATAATAATAAAGTATTTAAAATCTTACTTTCCATTTTAGTGATACACCATTTTTCCACAAAAGAACGTCGTGTTCAAGCAATAAAAGAAATGGCGAGAATTTTGCGAGTAAGAGGGAAAATGATGATCTATGTTTGGGCAATGGAACAAAATCGACGTAAATTTGAAAAGCAAGATATTTTTATTCCATGGAACCCTACACCACCACCATCAAGGTCCAAAATTCTAAATGAACAAAATCCATCAATCCAACAAATTAATAATGAAATTTTTCACAAAGGCAAACCTTTAAATTCAAATAAACTGGCAAGCAGTGAATTCAATTTGTGTAAAAAACACATTAAAGGAAACCAAGTTTCCTCTTTGGTAATGGAGAATACATTACTATTTGAAAAATCTTTAAATCTGTGGATATTTTCTCAATCACTGAATTCTTCACAACAGTTCAGCAGCAATAATAGAACAAAATCCCCTAAAGAGATATGGATGTTTTGGGATTATATTTCTTCATTTAAAACAAATATTAAGTTCTCTGAACAAAGAAAAACTGACAATATGACCAGATTTGTTTCTAATGTATTTTCCTATGGGCAACGTTCTGAAGATGGTTTTGATGTCCTTTCCAAGTCACAATCACTTAACCATTACAACATTTCAGATCCCCACACCCCGTTCTTTGAGCATCCGTGTGTGGGATCATTTAAAATCCAGGAGTCTTCCAGCATTTTACATCGATGTTCTGAAGTTTCCTTACCTGATCTTACTTCACAGCCCTTATTCCAAAATGAGTCTCTCAATTACCTGAGTGAAAATAAGTCTGCAAGTGACTCCACCTTTGAGAACATCAACAGTGTGCATCCACAAATGCAGAGAAATGTGACTACTGACTCAAGTAACTGGCCTTTGGAATCTCAGGTTTTGGCAAAAGACAAAAAAGATCAGACTAATTACAACAGTACTTGCCTCAGATACTATCATGTTTTCAAACAAGGGGAGCTTATTGAACTAATAGAAGAGCACATCAAAGATCTGCAAGTGATTCAAACATATTATGACCATGCTAACTGGTGTGTTGTTGTGGAAAAAGTCAGAGTTGGCAAAATTTGAGAATGCACCATGACCTTGCTCTAAGACTAAGGCTAATAATTAGTTATAAGTTTTTGCATCTTTTAGAAGTGCCTGCATATAGTTTTGATGTGCTTTATTTAAGTTGTGTTAGTGATGTGCCTTTTAACATTACAGATAGTGACAATAAATGAACAATACATTTCCAAATATTATTATTGTGACTGATAAAACTTTGCACTCTTAATTCAATCAATTTAATTTTATTACCTTGAAATGTTTTAATAACTAGTATGGTGAGCTGCTAGTAAAACTTTGCTAACTTATTTTACACTACAATAAAGTATACAATTTACCAATAAATGTTCTGTTTTTAAATTAATTATGGGAGTTGTCATAAATGCCATTTATACCCTCATTAAAATTTTGTTGACATGTTTATTTCTTTTTCTGTCTGGTCACAAGAATATTTTCTCGTCCAATGTTGTTATACCTAGCTTTGATTTCTGAGCATCTGTCCTTGAGCTTGATCAAACAGACTAGAGTATCTGCAATATTGTCTAAAAAATCGTATGGTTAGTTTAATTGCAGGTCTCGATTCTGTACTGATCACAATCTTATTGCTGGTGAAACAGACACATTTTCTCCTCAAATCAACAAATGATCTTAGTAACACATATCAAAGCTTTGATTAAACTCGACCTAAAACAGTGCCACTGAAGACCACTTTGAAGTTCATAACACACTTTTACTATTTAAGTTAGAATTTGACGAAGTTTTACTGAAAGAAGAGCTGTGACCTCTTTGTTATGCTGTTCTACTTATTTTTATTCCTGTCTCCATTCCAAATTGACATCTATTTTAGACCTAGATTAAAGCGTTATTTTTGACTCGTGCTGTCCTTTATCAGAGTCAAAAAAGTTCATTACTGAAATGTTCATAATTTTCCAATTTTTCATTCACATGATGAACATCAGTGGTAGTCATGCACTTATTGTTGAAAAAGGTTATCTTGTTACCATTTTTCATTGACGAGGATACCAAAGTAGGAACTTTGGAACAACAGTAGGCCATTCAGTCCCTTGAGCCTGCTCTACCATTCTAGGATCATGGCAGATTATCTACCTCAATGCAGTACTCCCCAGACAATCTCCATATTCCTTGATGTCATTGGTAACTAACAATCTATTAGAATCAGTTTTGGAACTTAACTGAGATTTTGCCACCTTCTGGGAAAGAGAATTCTAAAGATTATCTATCCTTTTTTTTTTCTTTCATAGCTTTTGCTGGTCAGGCCATTGTCAGTTGACTTTTAAAATGCCACAGTAGCCTTTGTGAATTGCTGAAGTACATCTTCATTGGGGTGGCATAGTAGATCAGTGGTTGGCACTGCAGCATCACAGCACCAGAGACCCAAGTTCAATTCCAACCTCAGGAACCATATGTGCAGAGTTTGCATATTGTCCCCATGTCTGTGTGGGTTTTCTCTCGCTGCTCCGGTTTCCAAAGATGTGCAGGTTAGTTGGATTGGCCATGCTATGTTACCCATAGTGTCCAGTGATGTGCAGGCTAGGTGAATTAGCCAAAGGTAATGCAGTGTTACAGGGATAGGGTAGGGGGTTGGGTCTGGGTGGGATACTCTTCAGAGGATCAGTGTAGACCCAATAGGCTGAATGGTCTGCTTTCACACTGTAGGGATTCTGATGGTTCTATTCTGTCTTTTGATTGTGAAAACAGCGGACAGTGTTCATTGGTCGTGTGGAAGTTGTTGAACTGGATCGTAATGAAGTGGGCAAGTTTGTCCTGAATGGTGTCCAATTTCTTGAGTGTTGTTAAAGCAGCGCCCGTTCAGGTAAGTGGAATATGTTACCTCACACTTCTGATTTGTGCCATTTAGACAATGGACAGTTGAGTCAGAAACTGACTTATGCATAGCAGAATATCTAACCTCTGATCAACTCTTGTAGCCATGTTTATATGGCTGGACCAGCTCTGGTTTACAGGAACCCCCAAAGTGTTGATAGTGAAGGTTCAGTCCTGGTAATACCACTCAAGCTGCGATGGTTGAACTGCCTATTTACCTGGCACTGTGTGGTATGCCACTTACCAACCCAGCCTGGATTTTGTCCAGGTTTTGCTTCATGTGAACACGAACTGCTTCAATGTTGGAGGAATTGTAAATAGTGTTGAATATTGCACAATTGCCAGCAAACATCACCACCTCTGAATTTACGATGGAGGGCACGATTTGATGAAGCAACTGATAGTAGTTAGGTAGAGCCCACTATTCTGAGGAACTCCTGTAGTGATGTTCTGAACAGGGATGCTTTATCTCCAGTAAGCACAATCATCTTCCTTTGTACGAAGTAAGGCTCTAACTAGCAGAGTTTTCCCTCCAATTTCAGTGATTCTAGTATTGTTAGAGCTCCTTAATGCCATTTCCGGTCAACTGCTGTCTTGATGTCAAGTGCGATCACTTTTACCTCACCTCAACACTGGGATTTAGCTCTTTTGTGCTTGTCAAGATCAATGAAATCAGGAGCTGAGTAGACCTGACAGAGCTCAAACTCTGCAGTGAGTAAATTATTGCTGAACAAGTACCAGTTAATACCTTCATGACACCTTCTATCACCTTGTTTTGTTGCTTGTGAGTAAACTAATGGCAGGGCGGGGTGAGGTGAGGAAGGCATTGAGTGGTTTTGATTTCTCACACATTTTGTGGAAATGACATAGTTGGGCAGGTAGATGCCAGTGTTGTAGCTGCACTGAAGCATTTTGGCTAGGGGAGCAGGCATGTTCTGGAGTATAAGTTTTCAGTACTGGTGCCAGAATGTTATCAGGTAAATTGCCTTTGTAGTGCCCAGTACCTTCAGCTATTGCTTGACATCACGTAGAATAAATTGAATTGGTTGAAAATTAGCATCTGTGATGCTGGTGTTCCCAAGAGGAGGTCAAGATAGATTACCACTCAGCATTCTGTCTGAACATGGATGCAAATGCATAAATCTTGTCTTTTACAATAATGCGCTGGGCCTATACATCATTAAGGATGGAGATATTGTAGAGCTATTTCCTCCAGCAAGTTGTTTAATTGTCCAACACCATTCATGACTAGAAGTGTCAGGACTGCAGAGTTTAGATCCGATTGCTTATCCTTATCAATTATTTGTTGATTCTGCTCTTTGGTATGGAAGTTGTTCTGTGCTATAGCTTCATCTAGTTGACACATCGATTTTAATGCCTAGTGCTAATCCTGGCAAGCGCTCATGCATCTTTTTGTTAAATCACTTGATAATGGTACATTGGAGGATATGCCTGGTCATGAGGTTACAAATTATGGTTGAATGCAATTCTGCTGATGACCCACAGTACCTCATTGCTGCTCAGTTTTGAGTTAATACATCTGTTCAAAGTCTGTCCCATTTAGCATGCTAGTAATGTTACACAGCACTGTGGGACGTGTTCTCAATGTGAAGATGGGACTTAGTCCTTGTAGAAACTATGCAGTGACTCAAATGACATGCATATGCAACAGGTAGATTGCTGAGGATGAGGTTAAGTACGTTATTTCCCCTCTGACTCCATTTTGAATTAGACTTTTCTTGATCTTCCTACGCTTCCCTTACTTTTGATGGTCTACATTGCCCATAACGGGCTTTGCTTGTAAATATCAGTTGGCGATATGGGTAATTTACTGGTGGTGGTTGTTAGTTTAAAAATTTTTAAAAAGTTATGGTGATTTGATTGGGGGGAAGCATTCTGTTGTGTGTGAGCGGGAGCAGCACCAGGCATACCTAAAAATGAGATGTCAACTTGATGAAGCTACCAAACAAGGAGAAAGTGAGGGCTTGAGATCAGAGTCGAAAGTGTAGTGCTGGAAAAGCACAGCAGGTCAGGCAGCATCAATGTTTCGGGCATAAGCCCTTCCTCAAGAATGGATTCCTGATGAAGGGCCACTGCCCGAAACATTAATTCTCCTGCTCCTCAGACTCTGCCTGATCTGCTATGCTTTTTCAGCACCCCACTCTCGAAGCTACCAAACAAGACTACTTGCATGCCAAACCCCACAAACAGCAGGTGATAGAGCTAAACATTCCCACAAATTGCTGAGATCTATGGTCTGCAGTGCTGCCACATCCAGTTGTGGATGATGGTGGACAGTTAAACAACTCACTGGAGAAGGATGCTGCACAGATATCCCCATTCTCAATGACCAAAGAGCCTAACCCATCAGTGCAGAAGATAAGGCTGAAGCATTTAGAGCAACCTTTGGCCAGAAGTGCAAAGAGGATGATCCATTTTTTATTATTAGATTCCCTACAGTGTGGAAACAGGCTCTTTGGCCCAACAAGTCCACACCGACCCTCCGAAGAGTAACCCACCCAAACAGATTCTCCTGCATTCACCCCTGACTAATGCACCTAACACTACAGGCAATTTAGCATGGCCAGTTCACCTAACCTGCACATCTTTCGACTGTGGGAGGAAACCGGAGCACCTGGAGGAAACCACGCAGACACTGGGAGAATGTGCAAACTCCACACAGCCAGTTGCCAGAGGTGGGAATTGAACCCGGGTCCCTGGTGCTGTGAGGCATCAGTGCTAACCACTGAGCCACCACTAAGTCACTCACCATCTTAACTTGGAAATACATCTCAACTGTTGCTGGGTCAAAATGCTGGAATTCCCTCCTCTGAGCACATTGTGGGTCAACCTACAATACATTGACTGCCATGGTTCCAGAAGGCAGATCAGCACCACCTTCTCAAGGGACAAGCAATAAAAGCTGGCCAGCCACTGATACCCACATCTCAACTGAATATATAATTTTTTTAAAATTGTTTTTTAAAAGGGAAGAGATATGAAATGTGTTTGTATATGTCTCAAATTATTTTATTAACAAGAAAAAGTAAAGATTAGGAAAAATAACAAACAAAACAGAACAAAGAATTAGAATAAGGATTACAACAAGGATTGAAGTGGCAAAAACACCTACAAGAAACAACATTTCTATTTTGATAATACCTTTGCAATACAATTAGGTTTGTTTCGAACTATCTTCATGTTTTCATTGTTTTTTGCAAGGAAACGGAGCATAGAAGTGTTGTGTGCTGCCATCTAGTGACCTGAGGTTCAAAAGCAAGATCTTTCCGAAAATTGATATAAAAACAGAAAGCACTGAAATGCTCAACAGCTCCAACAATATCTGAGCAGATAGAACAGACTTCATGCTTTGATAATGACCTTTCATTAGAACTGGAAAAAAGTTAAAGTAGGAGGTATAGTGTATGATTGCACGTGCGCGTGTGTGTGTGAAAGAGAGAGAGGGAGAGAGAGGCAAGATCAAAGGAAGGCTTGTATTAAGTGGAAAACAGAAATGATTAAGTGGCAAAAGATATGATTGTGAAACACAAAATGAGATTTTAACAGGTCCAGCAATAAATAAATTACGTTTTAGGAAAGGAGTAGGCAAGGTGAAGACCCTGTGTCAGGTAGGCAGTATCACTGACAGGAGGCAAGGCCCCTCACAGAAAAGCAAAAAGACTGTCAGTTGTCATGAGTGAGACTTTGAACATAATTACAGTTTTTCTAATTTATACTTAAGAATAAGTGTAAAATAAAAGCAAGGGTCCATCTTCTAAAGAAAAGTCATATTGAACAGGAAACAATAACACTGTTTCTCTCTGCAGATAGTGTTGAACCTGCTTGAAAACAGGAAATAGGCTACTTAAAAAAAAAAGTGAGTTTAGCAAGGATACATGGAATATATTTCAATACAATGAGCCTGACGAATAAGACAGACAAGTTGAGTATACAAATAGGCATATGAGAGTATCATATTGGAGCTGTGACCAATATGGGCAGGATTGGCAGCTCGAAATTCCTGGTTTTCAGGTATTCAGACAAGATTGCAAGCGGGTATAGAAAAGGACAAGGTCACAATATTGACCAAGGAATTGATGCTGGCACTGAAAATGAAAGATATCATGGAAGGATCGTCAAATGAGGCCAAAAACAAAATTAAAATTGCTGGAGAAACTCAGTAAAGCTGGAAGCATCTGTGGGAAGAAAGCAGAGTTAATGTTTTAAGTCTAGTGACTCTTCTGCTTTCTTCCCACAAATGTTGCTCGACCTGCCGAGTTTCTCCAAGTTTTGTTTCAGATCTCCAGCATCTGCAGTTCTTTGTTTTATCTTAATCAAGTGAAGCCAATATGGGTAGAAGACAGACAAAATGGGAAAATATACTGTTGACCATGTATTATTAGCTTCCAAAAAGTCATTGAGAGATAGAAGAACAAATAAGTAATCAAATTTTGGAGAAGTGTAATAATAAATCAGTAATAGAAAGAAGTTTTAACTACTAAGTATCAACTGATATGATTTTCGTGTGTAAGGTAGGAGCAGAACAAAATTTTTATGTTGCATCCAGGATGAGCCAGTAAATAAAACTCCCAACAAGGAAGGGGACAGTTGGGTGCAAGGACACCACTAAGTATATATTGAACAGTTCTAAATAATTTTCATTTACTTTAAGAAGGAATTGACTAATGCTCTGATGAGAGGTCTTGAGCAGAAATGTCTGTTTCTCCCACCACAGATGTGGCCGGCTCTGCTGAGTATTTCCAGCATTTCCTGTTTTATTTTTTATCCCAGCATCAAATGTTTTGCATTTGAAATCAAATCACTGTACTCCAGTCTAACTAGAATATAGTTTTGCATATTTTAACATCATTTCAATAATTTATAATTAGGTTAATTATAGCATTGACACATATAAAATATTTAAGATCAATGATTTCACATTTTGTGTAATTTTTGAGAAGAATTGTAACTCCGGTTGTGGATCAGGGTGTAAGTTTGCTTGCTGAGGTGGTAGGTTTGTTCTCAGACGTTTCATCACCATGCTCAGTAACTTCATCAGTGAGCCTCCAGTGAACCGTTGGTGTTCTGTCCTGCTTTCTATTTATCTGTCTTGGTTTATTGTGGTGTGTGAAATCACTTCCAGTTCTGTTTCTGAGAGGTTGGTAAATGTCTTCCAAATTGATATGTTTGTTAATGGAGTTCTGGTTTGATTGCCAAGCTTCCAGGAATTCCCGTGTATGTCTTCATTTAGCCTGTCCCAGTCGAACTGGTGTCCTTCTTCGTCTGTGGGTATGGATACCAGTGATAGTCATGTCTTTTGGTAGCTAGTTGGTGTTCATCTATCCTGGTGACTAGTTTCCTGCCTGTTTGTCCAGTGTAATGTTTGTTGCAGTCCTTGCAGGGTATTTTGTATCTGACGTTCATACTGCTGGTTGTTGATATGGGGTCCTTTAAATTCATCACGAGCTGTTTCACTGTGGTGGTAGGTTTGTGGGCTACCGTGATGTCATGGGGCCGGAGTAGTCTGGTCATAATCTCAGAGATGTCTTTAATGTATGGCAGGGTGGTTAGAGTTTTTGGGAGTGTTGTGTCTTCTGTTGTGCAGCAATCGGCGGACTGCGCTTATCAGGTTCATGTTGTTCCTGAATACGTTGTACAGGTGTTTTTCCTTAGCTTCTCATAGTTCCTGGGTGCTGCAGTGCGTTGTGACTAATTTAAATAATATCCTGATGCAGCTCAGTTTGTGGGTGTTGGGATGATTGCTGCTGTAGTTGAGTATCTGGTCAGTGTGTGTAGCTTTCTTGTACACCCTGATCTGCAGCTCTCCATTGGCTTTTTGTTCTACTGTGACGTCTAGGAAGAGGAGTCTGTTGTTCTCTTCCTCTTTGGTGAACTTTATACGAATAAAGATGTTATGTGCTTGTGGGTTTCTTCTAATTTGTTGCGTTTCATGATGACAAAGGTGTCATCCACATAGCGGACCCAAAGCTTGGGCTGCATCGTGGGATGGGCTATTACTTCTAACCTCTGCATAACTGCTTCTGCTAAGAGTTTTGATATTTGTGATCCCATAGGCATCCCGTTGATTTGCTTGTGGATCTTTTTGGTGAAAGTGAGGCGGGCTGTGGGGCCCAAGTCTACTAGTTTGAGGATGCTGCCCTTGCTGATGGAGTTGGTGCTGTCAAGCATTTGTATCCTTGGTTCATCTAGTAGTGAGGCCAATGTTTCTTTGACAAAGGTGATTTGTATTGATGTGAATAGGGCTTTCACATCGAAGGAAACCATGACCTCGTCGTCGTCTACCTTGATGTTAAGGAATTCCTGGGTGGAGTGGATTGAGACTTCTACCACGTGTTTCAGTTTGCATTGCAGTTACTTTGCTAGTCTGTATGTCAGCGTAACCAGGAAGTGAGACTATGGGTCTGAGGGGGGCCTTTTGTTTATGTACCTTGGGCTATACTGTTTGTAGTTTAGAAGAATGATTGTCAATTCTTCAATGTATAATTTCAGTTACATCACACTGCAAATTTTTGCTATAAATTCTGTGTTACGATCGAGCCCTCCACAATCACCTGATGAAGGAGCGTCGCTCCGAAAGCTAGTGTGCTTCCAATTAAACCTGGTGATTTTTAACTTTGTGGACCACAGTCCAACACCGGCATCTCCGAATCAGAACATATTTAAGGCTGAGATATACAGATTTTCTGTTTCCTGCAATGAAGGGATATTAGGAGCAGGCAAGAAAAATCGAGAAGAACCACCTATTTCTGCTCCTTATGTTCTTATCAAGTCCAGTGTCACTGGTCTCGAAACAGTAACTCAGTTTTCTCTTTCCTGATGCTGCCAGACCAGCTGACTTTCTTCAGCATTTTCTGTTTTTGCTACCTCGCTGAGGGAATTCTGCAATGTAAGCTGTACCATCTTTCACATGAGACACTAAATCAAGGCATCCATTCTCTCAGGTAGGATATCTTAGTACGATTTCAAAGATGAGGGATTTCCAGTGACTTGGCAATATTTATCCCTCAGTTGAAATTGCAAAAACAATTACTTGGCTATTAACACATTTCTTGTTTGTGAGAATTTGCTGTATACATTTTGCCTGTCCATTTCCTAAATTACAATAGTAACCACAGTTCAAAAGTATTGAATTGGTTGTAGAGTACTTTGAGATGTCATGAGAGGTATTATATAAAAGTATTTTTTTTAAATAAACCAGTTAATATCATTTCTTTGAGCTCTTTTACATGGTCTTTGGTATGCTTTTATTTTAATTATTTTTCTTTTCATTCATGTTATAAACTCATTTAATTTCAGTTTGCTAATATCAGAAATATTTCATGTTGGCAGCAAATTGGATTTAAAAGTAGGAGGTCTCCACTGTATGAGAAAGTGATAGGAATTCAATAATAAAGCCTGAAGGAAACCTTTCAAACACAAAATGAATAATAGGGTAATGATATTTTGCCAGAGGTAAGTGTGTCTTTAACTCAATATGCACCAAGATTGATGAAATTACATTAATGAGAACTTATGGAGTAGAGTTTATGGGAATGCATATATCATTAAAATAGCGATAGCTAAAAGGATGCACTGGTGTTCAATAAACAAAAGCAGCTATAAAACAAAATTAAAATCAATATTTATACTGCGAATGTATCCTAATTAAAGAATTCTTCACCTATTGGGGTGAATGACAACAATTTATTTTCAAATATAGATTGTGGGAATGATCATGTGCCCAATACCTTGTTATCTTACAGTAATCTATAGAATAGCTCGAAAGCTGGTCCCGAATCAAATCCTGATAATGGATTTTTAAAAAGGCCTGGGAATAGACATGGCCTACTGTGATTCCAGTTCTTTTAATTTTAGTATAATTGCTAAAGTACATGTGTATAACATGTACATTTATGAGGCAGAGGTCAAGCCCCTTTGACAACTAAAACAGAAACACTCAGATAGGCTCACCTTGCCTCATAATCTGTTTAAAAGTAAAAGTGTGATAAGTGGTATAACCTACCTCTGACCTTCCAATCGGTTATAAAGGACTGGTTAAATGAAATTAAATTCTTTCATTCACTCTATAATCACCCAGTAATAATTTATCTAGCTCCAACAATGAACAAATTAACAGAACTAACAAACTGAACAGTTCCCCTCTAACTACTAACTATTCCGAATAAAACAAGATTCTAATGGTATGCTGTTCTAATAAATACAAGTCCCACTTATATAACAAAACAATAGAATTTAGTCTCTCGAAATTATAGCTGGAATAAATCTTCTGGAATGCTCCACACCCTCTCCACTGATTTTTTAGGAATGCCTCCTCCTTCGAATTCTTGCATCAGGAACACCTCTCTCCGTCAAATTCTTGTCAGGAATATTAGCTAAGAGAACCATTGTCAGATGATAATTACTCAGAGTTAATCTCTTCAGATGGCAGTTTGCTCTCTGCCGATTTTCAAATGTCTTCTGTTGACCTATTCCTTACAATTAGATAGGTTCTGGTTGTCAAAATTTAGTTGGTCCTTAGTCTCCAAGTGCCTGGTTTAAATTAATTAGCGAAATTTAAAACTCTGTTGTCTTAGTAAAAATGCTGCTTTGCCTGCTAACAATATAGCCTTTTGATACAAATGTTTAAATTAGAATCAAACAGAAGTACAGCACGGAAACAGACCTTTTAAGTCCAACTCGTCCATGCTGACCAGATGTCCCATTTGCCAGCACTTGGCTCCTTCCAAACCCTTCATATTCATCCATCCATCCAGATGCCTTTTAAATGTTGCAATTGTACCAGCCTCCACCATTTCCTCTGGCACTTCCTCATTCAATACGCGCACCACTCTGCATGAAAATGTTGCCCTTTAGGTCCATTTTATATCTTGCCCCTCTCATCCTAAACCTATGCCCTCTTGTTCTGGACTCCTCCACCCAGGGAAAAGACATTGGCTATTTATCCTATCCATGCCCCTCATGATTTTATAGACCTCTGTGAAGTCACTCCTTGGCCTCAGACATTCCAGGGAAAACAGCCCACCCTATTCAGCATCTCCCTATAGCTCAAATCCTCCCATCCTGGCAACATCCTTGTAAATTTTTTAGACCCTTATGTTTCACATCCTTCCAATAAGAAGGCCAGAATTGCATGCAATATTACAAAAGTGGTCTAACCAATGTCCTGTACGGCTGTAACATGACCTCCCAACTCCTGTACTCAATACTCTGATCAATAAAAGAAAGCATACAAATGCCTTCTTCACTATCCTATCTACCTGCAACTCCACTTTCAAGGATCTATGAACCTGCACTCCAAGGTCTCTTTGTTCAGCAACACTCTCTAGGTCCTTACCATTAAGTGTATAAGTCCTGCTAAGATTTGCTTTCCCAAAATGCAGCACCTCACGTTTATCTAAATTAAATCCCATCTGCCACTCCTCAGTCCATTGGCTCATCAGATCAAGATCTCATTGTAATGTGAGATAACCTTCTTTACTGTCCACTACACCTCCAAATTTTGGTGTCATCTGCAAACTTACTAACTATACCTTCTCTGTTCACATCCAAATCATTTATAAAAATGACAAAAAAGTAGTGGACCCAGCAGCAATCCTTGAGGCACTCCACTGATCACAGGCCTCCAGTCTGAAAAAACAACCCTCCACCACCACCCTCTGTCTTCCTTGGAGCCAGTTCTGTAACAAATGGCTAGTTCTCCCTCAAGCATCTGCGACTGGCAAGCTGCTGCCCAGACACTCATTTTTAAATCGCTAAGCATGGGGTGAGGGGGGAAAAACCATCATCTTTTAAAGGGACCACACACACTCTCTCTCCTCCTCCCCCCCCCCCCCCCACATTTTACAAACATCAAATGCTAACATCCTGTCTTCCAATCCACAAATACTGTAATACTGTACCCAACTTCGCAATAACACACACACACATTAGTAGACTGACTGGATAAAAATCGTATTTTATGTCATACATGAGCATGCTGACCTACATGGTAAAATTACAGTGCTTTTTTACAAATCTCTTGATATTGTTGCCTTTCCTAATCTCTAATCTTCTCCAACCCACAATTCTAAGACATCTTTCATTATTGTAATTCTGGCTTCTTGTACATTCTCCATCATAATTACTCAATCATTAGCAGCCATGATATCAGCTGCCTAAATCTTCCATTCTGGAAATCCCTCCACACAACTCTCTGCCTGACATGTTTAGCCGTTGTTGATAAGTCATCCATTTATCTTAGGAACAACCCTAATGAACTTGTTTTGTATTGCCTCAAATGCCAACATATACCTTTCTAAACACAGAGACTAAAACTGAGAATTCCAGTATTCAACACACCCCATACTGTTCCCTATTTTTGAAAACAAAAACTGCTGGCAGTATCTGTGGGATGAAAACAGAGTTAACAGAGTCCAGAGAGTTTTCATTAGAATTCAAGTTCGCATTACTGGACTCAAAATATTAACTCTGCCTTTTTTTAAAACAGATGCTGCTCAGACCTGCCGGGTTCTGCTAGCAATTTTTGTTTGTTTCAGATCTCCAGCATCCACAGTTGTTCATTCTATTCACTATTTTTAATAATCTGCCCTCTGATGCTTTTTCTATCAAAGTGCATGACTTTAGCTTTCTTACCATAAACTACACCTGCCAGCTTTTTGCCTACTCACTCAACCCATCTATAATCCCTTGCAGATTCCTTATGTTTTCATCATTACATGCTCTTTTTGGAAAGTTGGCATTTGTATTCTTGCAATCATAGCGACAGAAGCTTCCATTGTCGAGGAAGATCTGCCTACTGAGTCAGTTTGGGTGGAAATTAGGAACAACAAGGGAGCAGTCATCTCGTTAGGGGTTTACTACAGGCCCCCCAATAGCAGCAGGGAGATAGAAGAAAGCATAGGTCGGCAGATTTTGGAAAAGTGTGGACGTAGTAGGGTTGGTGTCAGATCTTGTGGTGGGAGAGCATTTTGGTGATCGTGACCACAACTGCCTCACATTCTACATAGCTATGGAGAAGGAGAGGATTAGGCAAAATGGGAGGATATTTAATTGGGGAAGAGGAAACTATGATGCGATTAGACATGAGTTAGGAAGCATGGATTGGGAGCAATTGTTCCATGGTAAAGGCACTATAGACATGTGGAGACTGTTTAAGGAACAGTTGTTGCAAGTGATGAATAAATATGTCCCTCTGAGACAGGCAAGAAGTGGTAAGATAAAGGAACCTTGGATGACGAAAGCAGTGGAGCTTCTCATCAAAAGGAAAAAGGTAGCTTACGTAAGGTGGGGGAAACTAGGGTCAAGCTCAGCTCTAGAGGATTACAGACAGACGAGGAAGGAGCTCAAAAATGGTCTGAGGAGAGCCAGGAGGGGGCACGAGAAAGACTTGGCAGAACGGATTAGGGAGAACACAAAGACATTTTACACTTATGTGAGAAATAAGAGAATGGTCAAAGAAAGAGTAGGGCCGATCAGGGATAGCATAGGGAATTTGTGTATGGAGTCTGAGGAGGTAGGGGAGCCCTAAATGAGTTTTTTGCTTCTGTCTTTACGAAAGAAACGAACTTTGTAATGAATGAAACCTGTGAAGAGCAGGTGTGCATGCTGGAATGGATAGAGATAGAGGAAGCTGATGTGCTGAAAATTTTGTCAAACATTAAGATTGACAAGTCGCCAGGCCTGGACCAGATTTGTCCTCGGCTGCTTTGAGAAACGAGAAACGCAATTGCTTCGCCACTTGCGAAGATCTTTGCATCCTCACTCTCCATTGGAGTCGTACCTGAGGACTGGAGAGAGGCAAATGTAATTCCTCTCTTCAAGAAAGGAAATGTGCTGAGAGGTGGCAGATGGAGTTCAACCTGGATAAATACGAGGTGATGCATTTTGGAAGGTCGAATTTGAAAGCTGAGTACAGGGTTCAGGATAGGATTCTTGGCAGTGTGGAGGAACAGAGGGATTTTGGTGTGCAGGTACATAGATCCCTTCTTAAAATAGCCACCCAAGTGGACAGGGTTGTTAAGAAAGCATATGGTGCTTTGGCTTTCATTAATAGGGGGGTTGAGTTTAAGAGTCGTGAGATCTTGTTGCAGCTCTATAAAACTTTGGTTAGACAGCACTTGGAATACTGCGTCCAGTTCTGGTCACCCTATTATAGGAAAGATGTGGATGCTTTGGAGAGGGTTCAGAGGAGGTTTACCAGGATGCTGCCTGGACTGAGGGCTTATCTTATGAAGAGAGGTTGACTGAGCTTGGACTTTTTTCATTGGAGAAAAGGAGGAGTGGGGACCTAATTGAGGTATACAAGATAATGAGAGGCATAGATAGAGTCAAGAGCCAGAGACTATTTCCCAGGGCAGAAATGACTAACACGAGGGGTCACAGTTTTAAGCTGATTGGAGGAAAATATAGAGGGGATGTCAGAGGCAGGTTCTTTACACAGAGTTGTGAGAGCATGGAATGCGCTGCCAGCAGCAGTTGTGGAGGCAAGGTCATTGGGGACATTGAGACTACTGGACATGCATATGGTCACAGAAATTTGACGGTGCATACATGAGGATCAGTGGTTGGCACAACATCATGGGCTGAAGGGCCTGTTGTGTGCTGTGCTGTTCTATCATCTAATTAATGAAAATAACTTTCAAAGCAGCGAATGAGCTATTACACATTTCCTTATTTTTTTCCCCAATGTTAAAAAAGATTTCAGGCAACTGTTTGCGGCCCTGTATTATAACATATAAATTCTAATAGAAATGAGGCAATTTATTGTAGAGTTAGACAGATTTATTTACAGGTTTCAGATTTGATATAATAGGACAAAGTAGGAGACAAGAATGATCCAGTTACCTATAATATTGAAGGTTTTAAGCAAAAGTTTCTATGATTCTGTTAGAACCACAACTTTCCCAAAATGAAGTCAGAACATCTTTATAAACAGACATAACATTAGAACATCATAGCTTCAAGTCCATCTTCCATAAATTGCTTGTAAATAGCCATAAACTTGGCCACAAATGCTTCCAGGTGATAGATGGCCTTGTTGCCAAGCTGTAGACGATGTTCATAAAATGCAGCCATCTGTGCAACCTCCCCCTTAAGCAGACCGTCACAATTGTTTAATAACTCTGTCAAGAGACCCTTAAGACACAAAAATTAAACAAAAGAATTTAAAACTTTAGTTTACTATAAATAGACTGAACGACTCTAAACTATAAATTATTCTAAATCCAATAACATTAATTGTACTGATAAGGTTTGATTAATGCATATTTCTGACTCAGTTCAATATGAAATGTCACAAACAACCATCGTCATGTCAGTGATTTTTGTTCTTTTTGTCCTACAATTATTTGTTTTAATAGCTGGGCATAAATTCTACTCAGACATTCAAACCCAACATTAGTTGATCTGATTGCTCATTAAATGCAATTCCATAAAAGGTAAATTCCTTCAAGTTATCATTTCAATAACTGCACCTTGCAGGATTTTACAAATTAATTCGAAGCAAAGGAACAATTCTATAGCGGTTCAATTATTATTGTATCCAGAAAAGCATGTGGGTGATACTACCACTTTGAAATGAAATTTTGGATTTAGTTTGTTTATCCTACATTAACAGTGTAAAATGTAGAACAACTGATGTGGAAAATCACAGTTTAAAAGAAGACCTGTGAATATCTCCAACCAACAAGACAGATTTCAGAAAATTTGCATTAAGATTTTAAAATCTATATAACTGGACTACACTGCAACAAAAATGATAGCATTGAGCACTTTGTTTTGGTGAATAGCATGTATGAATGCTTTGTGTATGGAAACAACCAATGTTGCAATTGTGGAAAAAATTGTGACCGATTATTATTTAGTATTTAATGGCGAATTTGCATTTCCTTTACACTAGGACAAAATTAGTGAGAAATTTCAAATGTCTATGCCAGCACAACTATAAAGTTTGGACGTGCCAAAATTTCATTTCTACCTTCTTCAGTCCATCCATATAGCAAAGCAGAAGCTTGTTTCCAGATATTAAAGATGTGTTAAGGTGACAAAGATTGGAGCCTTAACATTCAAAGATGTGGTGATATTTAGGATTAACAGGAACTAAGAAAGAAAAGTGAAGAGATAACTCTGTTAATTCATAGTGGCACGGCACAATAAGGAGATATGACCTTTGTTCAGGATGTCATGATATGGAATCAGTTTGGGTACAGAGGAGATGGAGTGAAGGTAAGAAGTTATTTGTGGTAGCAGTTCACAGATACCAACGGAAATCACAATGTAGGACAGTATAGACATGAAGAAATAATGGCTGCCCGTGACAAAGGTGATTTTAATTTATAAGACCATAAGACATAGTAGAAGAAATTAGGCCATTCAGCCCATCAGATCTGCTCTGCCATTCAATCATGGCTGGTAAGTTTCTCAACCCTATTGTCCTACTTTCTTTCCGTAACTCTTGATACTCAAGAAACTATCTATCTCAGTTTTAAATATACTCAATACCTTGCCTCCACATCCTTCTGTCACAATGAATTTCCATATAGATTAGATAAGTCCGTTTGACATAGGTAGCCTAGGCAGAGTACTTTTGGAACACTTTCTAGAGCAAAATGCTCTATAGCCAATGAGACAGATTATTCAAATCAAGGAAGGTGTAATGAGACAGGATTATAAATTACCTCTTTGTAACATAGAAATGTGCTGGAATAGACTTTTGAGGAAATTTATCACTAATGTGGTCACAGGGATGTAAATAAAATTGTAATTTGGAACTGAATACAATAATAATAAATAATAGTATATATTATATATATGTAATATATAATAATTGTGATGTATATCGACTTCAGTAAAGCGTTTGACAAGGTTCCCTATGGGAAACTGGTTAGCAAGGTTAGATCTCACAGAATACAGGGAGAACTAGCCATTTGGATACAGAACTGGCTCAAACGTAGAAGACAGAGGGTGGTGGTGGAGGGTTGTTTTTCAGACTGGAGGCCTGTGACCAGTGGAGTGCCACAAGGATCAGTGCTAGGTCCTTTACTTTTTGTTATTTACATAAATGATTTGGATGCAAGCATAAGAGGTAGTTAGCAAGTTTGCAGATGACCCAAAATTAGAGGTGCAGTGGACAGCAAAGAAGGCTATCTCAGATTACAACAGGATCTTGACCAGATGAGCATTTTGGGAAAGCAAATCTTAGCAGGACTTATACACTTAATGGTAAGGTCCTAGAGAATGTTGCTGAACAAAGAGACCTTGGAGTGCAGGTTCATAGCTCCTTGAAAATGGAGTCGCAGGTAGATAGGGTAGTGAAGGAGGCATTTGGTATGCTTTCTTCTATTGGTCAGAGTATTGAGTACAGACGTTGGGAGGTCATGTCACGGCTGTACAGGACATCGGGTTAGGCCACTGTTGGAATGTTGCGTGCAATTCGGGTCTCCTTCCTATCAGAAAGAAGTTGTGAAATTTGAAAGGGTTCAGAAAAGATTTACAAGGATGTTGCCAGGTTGGAGTATTTGAGCTATAGGGGGGGGTTGAACAGGCTGGGGCTGTTTTCCCTGGAGCGTCAGAGGCTGAGGGGTGACCTTATAGAGGTTTACAAAATTATGAGGGGCATGGATAGGATAAACAGATAAAGTCTTTTCCCTGGGGTCAGGAAGTCCAGAACTAGAGGGCATAAGTTTAGGGTGAGAGGGGAAAGATATAAAAGAGACCTAAGGGGCAACTTTTTCACACTGTACATGTATGGAATGAGCTGCCAGAGGAAGTGGTGGAGGTTGGTACAATTGCAACATTTAAGAGGCATTTAGATGTGTATATGAATAGGAAGGGTTTACAGGGATATGGGCCAGGTGCTGGATTGGGTTGGGATAACCGGTCAGCATGGACGGGTTGGAACAAAGGGTCTGTTTTCATGCTGTACATCTCTATGACTCTAAATAATGTAAAAAGAGATCACAATTCATCTTAGCTCCAGGTGTGCTTTCTATAATTTTTTCCAATGTAAATATTAAATGTGGAAATTCTTTATTGGCACAATATGATCGGTGAATTGTATTCAGTGAATTATGACGATATATGCCTTTAAAGGGAGTTGTTCTGTGCTATTTTTCTTGAAGGAGGGCATGTTGTAAACATGACGCTGAGGTTTCTGCTCTATGAAAAGCAGAGTAAATAGCTTTGGGATTTTTAAAAAATTAGACAAAAGCAGCATAGTGGCTGGAGTCAGGCTCACACAGATCCAGGATTTTCGTTTTTGCTTTCAGTTATTGAGGTTGGGGTTTGGAGTTGAAGCTGCTGGATAAAGCTCTCTCTTTGCTGCCGGATTCATTCAGTTGGTGTTCCTTCTCCTGGACTGGAGGAGATAGCAAGTGAATTTGCCTTTGCCAAGGTTGTATGCATAGGATGCTGCTATATTAAAACAGTTGATGAGCAGCAATTAAACAATATATTATTTTAAGTATTCATTTGTTTGCATTTTAACTGTGGTATAAGAAGAAAGTGTTTTGCTTAAATTAACCAATTGAGTCACACCTGGAATGTAGCACCTTAAAAGTTAATCTGAGATAAAAGTTAGGCTTGACCATACGTTCTTGATATGGTTTGATTTGGTTCATAACATAAGGGTCAAGGTAATGACCTGGACAGTCAACAAATGTAAAGGCATTGCTTGATAGCAATTATTCAGTTTGTGGGAAGGGAGAGAGGGTTAAACACTAGTGTTTTAAATTTAAATAAGGCAATTATCAGGACATCACAAAAGAGCTGGCTAAAGTGTACTTGGAAATTAGGTTATGGGATTAGCTGAATAGGGATGCGCTGCCAGATATTTAAGACGACGAATATTTCATTTAAGGATTTAAATATAAAATGATAGTGCAGAACACTTGAAAAAGTATTTCGTCACAGTAGAGAAATAGATAAGGGAAGGATGCATCATGCATAGCTAAAGTTAAAAGATAGCATAAATCTGAAAAGGAAAAGCATATAATTCTGTAAAGACAAATGGCCAGTCAGAAGATTGAACAGAATATTAAAGAATAAGAACTAAAAGTTTACTGAAGGGTAAATTTGAGTACAAAAGAAAGCTAGCTACAAAAATAAATAGGCATTGAATTTCTACAGTTATTTAAAAGGAAAATTCATGTAAACTGAACATTTGTTTTCTACAGCATGAACCTGAAGAGGAAATTAATCGAAAAATAGGGAAATGGCAGATGAACTGAACAGATATTTGGTGTGACTCGGCACCGTACAGAAGACACATACATCCAGTTCTACATGCCAGTGAACTTATGGGAGAGCCTCAAATTTCTGAGTACTGGCACAGTTCTGGGGTAGCTAGGACTTGTATGTGATGAATGGATTGCATCTTAGCTGGACTGGGATGAATACTCTTACAGGGATATTTGCTAGTGCTGATGGAGAGAGTTTAAACTGGATTAGCAAGGTGGGAGCCAAATACAGAAGATCAAGCAAAGGCAAGCATCAAGTAGGAACAAAAATGAAAAAATAATGTTAAGGCAAAATTAAAGGCTCAGCATTCACAAATGTTTGAAGACAAGTTAGAAATTCAGATGTGCACGTCTTACTTAACTGCCATTTCAGAATAGTGGCTACAGGTGGACCAGAATTAGAAAATAAATACCTAAGGATATTTGGCACTTAGAGAATACACAAAAAGGAAAGAGGTGGGGTTGCATGTTTGATAAGGGACAAAATTAGTATATCAGAAAGTGACAGTCTCAAATTGAAGGATATGGAATAAGTTTGGGTCGAGGAAAGAAACAGCAGGAGGAAGCAAATGTTGGTAGGAGTTGTTTGTAGGCCACCAAACTCTAGTGGCAATGTTGGCCACAGTATAAGCTTGGAAATTAGAGATGCAATGCAATGTAATGTGGGTAATATCACAATAAAAGGCAACTTTGATAATCAGCACTACTATAGAGGACAGGTTTCTTCAGCGGTATATTGAAGAACCAAAAAGAGATCGGGTTATTTTAAATTTATTATGCAATGAGAAGGGGTTAATAACCTCACTATAAAAAGGAGCCTTTGAGAAATTGTGACCTTAAATGATAACATTTTACATTAAGTTTGAATGTAATAGTTAACTCTGAAACTAGGGTCTTAAATCTGAACAAACAATACTAAAATGTTGGAAGGGGAAAGTTTGGCTATGGTGTGGATTAAGAAAACAACACAATTTTAACTCTAGTGAAGCAGAAATCAGTATTTAAAGAAATATTTCAAGTTCTGCAATACATCTACATTCTTCTAAGGCACAAACACCTAAAGGGAAAGGCGAACCAATTGTGATTAACAAAGTAATTAAAGATAGCATTACATTAAAGGAAGTGGCTTTTAACAATGCAAGAAAAAGGTGGTAAGTTTGAGAATTGGAAGCAATATAAAACTGACAAACACAAAGAAAAGAATACAGAAGCAAGCCAATGAAAAAGGGTGATTGTGTAACTTTTTTAGGTATACAAGAAAAAGATAATCTTGGATAAATATGGGCCCATTAAAGTTCAGAACAGGAGAATTTATAATGAGGATAGGTAAATAGCAAAGAAAATAAATAATTATTCTGGGACTATTGTCATGGAAGATGATGCAGAAATTCAAAGAAACTAGGAAAACTGACAACATGAAAGAAGTTAGCATTAGTAGAAAGATAGCTGACAGATGAAGTTCAATATGAAAAAGTGTGAAGTGACACACTTTGTACAAACAGCATAAAATACAGGGTAATATTCTAAAGAGTGCAGGAGCAGAGAGACCTGTAACAGGTTCTCCATATCCACTCACGTATTTGAAAACTTCAATCAAATCTCCTCATAACCCCCTCTTCTCCAAAGAAAACAGTCTCAATTTCTCCAAAGTTAAAAATCACGCAAGACCAGGTTATAGTCCAATAGGTTTATTTGGAAGCATTAAAGGTGGCAGAGGAGGTAATGTGAATTGGTAATAGAGCACAGAGGGCCCTATGGTTCAGAAATAGGGACACTGAATATAATAACAGGAGATAATGATGAAATTTTAAAAGACACTTGTTAGAGCTCAGCTGCAGTGTTGCACACAGGTCTGGCTGATTTTTAAGACTTCAGTGAGCATGTTGCCATAATGAACAGCAGTGTCTAGCTTGCTGATTCGTTGTACTACATGGTGTCAAGGGATTCAGGGCAAGATCCAGAGTTGTGCTACTTATGGAAGGTTCCTCATTCTCTCATTTTACAAAATGGTGAAGAATTCCAAATCCAGAGTGAGAGTGTAGAAGTTTAATTAAGATGACGAATTGGAGAAATTGATGATTTGGAGATGCCTGTAATGGACTGGGGTGTACAAAGTTAAAAATCACAACACCAGGTTATAGTCCAACAGGTTTATTTGGATGCACTAACTTTCAGAGTGCTGCTCCTTCATCAAAACCACCTGATGAAGGAGCAGCGCTCCGAAAGCTAGTACTTCCAAATAAACCTATTGGACTATAACCTGGTCTTGCGTGATTTTTAACTTTGGAGAAATTGAGACTGTTTTCTTTGGAGAAGAGGGGGTTATGAGGAGATTTGATTGAAGTTTTCAAATACGTGAGTGGATATGGAGAACCTGTTACAGTAAATGGATGAAACCAGAGGGCACAATTTTGAAGTGTTTGGCCAAATAAGCGGTGAGAAAAGCTGATTCACACACTGAGTAGTTAGGGTATGCACTGCCTGGAAGTATAGTTTGGGCAGGTTCAATTGTGGTAATCACTTAAGTAAGCTTTTAAGTTGTTCAGACAAGAACTTTGAGACTTTTAAACCACACACAAGGTGAATGAGCTTGCAAAATCCCTAGCATGAGATTCTCCCAGCAGGACTCTGGGAAGAGGTCAGAATCTGGGTGTTGAATGTATCTGGGTTGGATGTATAGATCCTTACATGTCAAGTAAAATCTTCCTATGCATCAATGCCTTTTGTATGCATCTGCTAAAGTTATTTTTATACTTGTCAAATATATTGCTTGCACTTAAAGGACTGACTAAGAATAGTCAGCATGGCTTTGCGCATGGGAAATAATGTCTCACAACTTGATTGAGTTTTTGATGAAGTAACCAAGAGGATTGATGAGGGGAGGGCTGCGGACATGATCTGTTTGGACTTCAGTAAGGCGTTCGACAAGATTCCCCATGGGAGACTGGTTAGCAAGGTTAGATCCCATGGAATACAGGGAGAACTAGCCATTTGGATACAGAACTGGCACAAAGGTCAAATACAGACGGTGGTGGTGGAGGGTTGTTTTTCAGACTGGAGGCTTGTACCATTTTGAAATAGCCCAGCAACCATTACTGCCAAGCACTTTTAAAATGCTGATCAGGTAGAGTTACATCCTTCATACAAATGAAAGGTACTGTTTGGAAAATGGTGAAGAATTCCAAATCCAGAGTGAATAAATAGCACAACTCTGGATCTTGCCCTGAATCCCTTAACACCATGTAGTACAACAAATCAGCAAGCTGAACATTGCTGTTCATTACGGCAACATGCTCACTGAAATCTTAAACTTTGGCCCCAAGCCCATACGTTGTTAACCAAGTCAAAATCCTGGTGAATGTCTAAGGTCACCAAGATCCTAAAACCAAACAGCCAAAATTATCAAACTACCAGCCAATATCTGTTATCTGTATGCCTAAAAATTGTAGTGCAGCCCCTATCCGATAATTGATCAAGCTAGAAAAGGAGAGCACATTGAGTGCTCACCAAGGAGGTCTTAATAAAGAAGCACCCATGATTAAGTCCTCATAATAATAGCTCTTACTAAAGATGCCTTTCAATGGAATCTCTAAACAGGTAAAATTGCCATTAAGCTCAGCATAATACAAGACAGTCTAGTTTGCCAAAATATCAAATATTCCACTCCCTAGGTTACTGACACCATTTTATTGCTAGGTTAAAAACAAGGACTGCAGATGCTGGAAACCAGAGTCTAGATTAGAGTGGTGCTGGAAAAGCACAGCAGGTCAGGCAGCGTCCGAGGAGCAGGAAAAAAAAAAAATCGACGTTTCGGGCAAAAGCCCTTCATCAGGAATAGCCATTTTATTGCTAGTCTGGGACAGATGGTTCAGGTTACATGTGGGTAACAAGACTAGTGCTCGAAGAAACAGCTGAACAGGTTATCAGAGGCATCTGTCTTCACCTCACCTCAACTTGTACACCAACAAGCTGGCCACAATCCAGTTCCAAACGCTTACCTATGCTAATTAAAACGTGTAACCTACAGGTTCAGACATGTTAAAATAATAATATTGCAAAACTGAGCCTGACAACTGCAAGACAAAGTGTCTAAAACTCTGGATCCATAAAATCGTTTAACACGATCACTGGGTAGCAGTGCCTCAGTTAGCACTGCTGCCTCACAGCACCAGGGACTCAGGTTAGATTCCAACTCGGACGATTGTGTGGAGTTTGCACATTCTCCCCATGTAGGTGTACGTTCCTTTCCACAGTCCAAAGATGTGTAGATTAGGTGGATTGCCATACTACATTGCCCATTGTCCAGGGATGCTTAAGGTGGATGGATTAGCTATGCAGGGCTATAGGGATAAGGTACAGGGTGAGCCGAGGCGGGATGCTCTTTGGAGGGTCAATGTGTACTTGATGGGCTGAATGCCCTGCTTCCACAGCACTGATGCTAAGGAACCAAACATCACGTTAAAACATAATCCCCCACCTAGTTTAACTGATACACCAGCAGAACCCTTAATTACAGAAAGGACACCATGTCTACAAGAAAAAAATTAAAACCTACAAGTACCTCTTCCTTATGGGGATCACTGGAAATTAGGTTATGGGATTAGCTCATGCCATCATGTACTCAACTAGAGAATACCATGTCCTTGCATAGTACAAATCAATTCTTGCCAAACTTAAATGACGTGCACCATCACAGGTACTCTTCAATCGGACCCTGAGCAACATTCCTGCTCTACACCTTTTACATCATAAGGTTAACTGCAACAGAAATCTATAAATAGGTCTATTCCAACCCAAGTCTGCCCGAATTCAATGAGCTCCTTGACCAATCAGCAGAACACCCTTGCACCATACCACCCATAAACTTACCACACTGACTGACAGTTGTGGACATATGGCCAGAGAACACATTCACCAGAATGCACTCATTTTAGACGCCATGGGCTCGAATTTCCAATAGCAAATGGGTCTTTTATGTTGTCTCCAGATAAACCAAGGCCTCTGTTCAGCCACCAATGGGGTTACCAAGAGCATCCAGGGTGCAGTTGTGTTGCAGGCTTAATTATGATGGTGGTGGATGCCCACGCCTAAACTTGAACATGGACTTAAAGAATCCATTGGGCCACTGACACGGCTATTGCTTTGTGACCAAGATGGCCAACTTGCTCAATTATACAAGAATTTTAGTTGGCCAGAGAACACCAAGTATTATGTAACACAAATTAAGTCATAAATCTGTTATATACCTTCATTATTATTTCAGGTGGTATGCAGTGGGTCAGGAGCTCGTACAATCGTCCACGCACTTCAAGTAGTCTAAAAGCAGAGACAAACATCTTAAACGACGTTTTGTATAATTAATTTAATGAAAGCTTTTTTATTGCCATTAGGACCAAATTAATATTTCAGCACTAATTATGCTTTGAGAGAGTGATCTAATTTACATACTGTAACAAAAATTGTTGCCTCTATTTCCTTTATTACTTCACTATAAAATGCTTCAAAAATGCCATAAAACTTTGCATTTAATACAGTATAACATTTTTATATGGATATTTTATTGATCAGACTTCACAAAGTTTCATTATAAATTGTGCTGATACCATGAAATACTATGCTGTTTAAATATTAGCAAACCAGAAAGCTGATGAATTCTACTGAAAAAGTATCTACAGTGTAATCTGCAATATCATTAATAGCCAAATAGAGCACGTACATTCCAAGATTTTCTAATAAGTGTATAATTTACTGTACAAAGTGCCACCTTACCATAGCCTAAAAATGTGAAGGCAAAAAAATGATTCATTGACATAGGTTCAAGGAAAGAGGAAAAGATAAGTGAAGAAGGAAGAAGAAAAGTACTGTAACAGTACCTTCCCGACGACATAACATCAAGATCCTAAGAACAAAGATTTGTCAAGTTCTAACAAATGCTTGAAAAGGTGCTTATAAATATTGATGCTGCCAAGAAAGAAACGAAGATAAAATGAAAAGGAGGGGTAAAAAAATTAAAGGTTGTTGCACTGCACCTTTTATCACTTAATTTTGCTCACAAGCAATTAGTTACTTTTGAAAAGGAGTCAGGAGACAAATTGTTTCAAATTTCAATGTAAGATTCTCATATGTAGTAGTTACTGGATATGGTTTCATCTTCCAGATCTGCAATCATACCAGTTTTCACCTGAACTTCTACTACCTCTACACCTTAGCCCTGCATTAGTTTCATCCTTTAAAGAATTTCTTTCTTAAGATCGTTCTTAAAACCCAACTTGTGTTACGTCCTTCTAAATCTCCCAGATGGCTATCATAGACAATTGACTTACTTTTGTCACCAATCCCATGTCCATTCTAGGGAGCAATGTGTTCGGTGATCTCATCCCCCAATAAACAAGCCTTAATATCAGGTGCATAGTTTTTGCCACAGACTAGGTTATTTCAGCTTACTATCTTATCTCATTGTATGTTGGTCAGCTTCGTTTGGTCAGGAAGGAGAGACCACATCCAAAGTGAGTCACAGCTGAGTGTATATATAGTTCAGGGAATTTGGAGGCAGAGGAAAAGACGTGCTTTGCGCTTGCTTTTTTGTCTCATAGTTCGTAAGCTTTTTTTAAACAAAATTAGTTGTTTTCAGGGATAGCACTGTCGGAAATAGATATTGTTTTCTGTGGCCAGGATCCAGAGTACTGAAGCCTGTTGCCTTCCGATACCAATATTTACATATTTCATCTGGGCTGCGCAGGAATGCGCAGTGGGAGGGGAAAAGATCCATTTGTCATAGTCCACACAGGTGCCAATGGTATAGGCAAGTGAATATGAGCAGCTATGGATTAACCTTAAAAGCAGAATCAAAAAAGGTAATAATCTCCAGATTTCTACCTGAGCCAAGCAAATAGGCACACAGTCAGCAAGAATAAAGAGGTAAATGCATGGCTCATAGATTGGTTTGGGAAAATTCATGGGGAATGGGCAATAGTAGTGGGGAAGGAGGGAGCTGTTCCAATAGGACAAACTCGATCAGGGACAACTATGATAGTAAATGCAGGACTGAGGGTTCTGTACTTAAATGTACGTAGTCTATGAAATAAGGTAAATGAACTTGTAGCCCAGATTGAAATCAGCAGGTACAATATTGTGGGTATCTCAGATGTGACTGTTAGGGGATCAGGATTAGGTACTAAATATCCAACAATACATGTCCTAGTGAAAGGACAGGCAAACGGGTAGAGAGGTAGGGTTGCCTTGTTAGTAAGAAGTGAAATTAAGTCGATAGCAAGAAGTGATATTGAGTCAGAAGGCATAGAATCTGTATGGTAACAGGTGATGAATTGTAAAGGGAAAAAAAAAAGCCCTGATAGCAAAAATCAGGATGTGGGAAAGAAAATAAATCGGGAGTTAGAGAAGGAATGTTAGAAATGCATTATTACAATAATCTTGGGAGACTCAATATACAGGTAGACTGGGAAAATCAGGTTGGTAACAGACTTCAAGAAAAGGAATTCATGGAATTTCTAGATGATGCTTTTTTGAAGCAGCCCGATGAGGAAGCTGAAGATAAAGGAACTCCAAGGGGGCAGTGACCATAATATGATAGAAGTCACCCTGCAGTTTGAGGGGGAGCAGTTGGAGTCCGAAGTAACAGTATTGCAATTGAGTAAAGGCAACTGCAAAGACATGAGGGAGGAGGTGGCCAGAGTTCGTTGGAAAAAGAGACCCTGGCAAGGAAGATGGTGCAGCAGCAATGGCAGGTTACTGGAGCTAACTCAGAAGGCACAGCAGAAATTCATTCAAAGGACGAAGAAACATTAAATGCAGGATTATGCAACCACTGTTGACAAGGGAAATCAGGGACAATGTGGTGAAGATTAGTTGGAAGCCAGAGGACTGGGAAGCCTTCAAAAATCAGCAGAGCGTAACGAGAAAAGCAATAAGGGGGTGAGACGATGAAATAAAAAAGAAACCCAACAAGTAACATGAAAGAAGTTTGCAAGAATGTTTTTACAAAATGAAAAAGGCAAAAGTGGACACTGGACTGCTGGAAAATGAGGCTATGGTAGTAGTAATGAGGAACAAAGAAATGGTGATGGTTTGGAGATGCCAGTGTTGAAATGAGGTGTACAAAGTTGAAAATCACACAACACCAGATTATAGTCCAACAGGTTTAATTGGATTTTTAAAGAAATGGTCGAGGATTTTTGTGTTGTGTGATTTTTAAAGAAATGGTCGAGGAACTAAATAGGTATTTTGTATTGTTTTCCAATGGATGTACCAGCATAATACCAGAATCTCAAGGAAGTCAGTAGGCAGAGGTGAGTGTAGTGGCCATTACTAAGGAGAGGGTACTAGGGAAGCTGAAAAGGTCTGAAGGTGGATAAATCACCTTGACCAGATGGATTACACTCCAGCTTTCTGAAAAGATAACTGAGGAGATTGTGGAGGCATTGGTGGTGGTCTTTCAGAAATCAGTGGAGTCAAGGAGGGCCCTAGAGGCCTATGTGACATCACTGTTTAAGAAGAAAAGGAGGCAGAAGACAGGAAAGTATAGGGTGTTGAGCTTGGTCGTTGATAAGGTTTTACTGTTTGTTATTAAGAATGAAATTGCAGAGTATTTGGAAGTGCATGATAAAATAGGGATGAGTCAGCATAGCTTTATTAAGGGGAGGTAATGCCTGAATGAACAAGTTAGACAAAAGGAGTGCCACTGGATGTGATCCATTTGGATTTCCAGAAAGCCTTTGACAAAGTGCTGCTAAATAAGTTAAGGACCAACAGTGTTAGGGGCGAGGTACTGATATGTATAAAGGTCTGACTGACTGGCAGAAGGCAGGGAGTGGGGATAAAAAGGTCTTTTTCAGAATGGCAGCCAGTAACTAGTGGAGACCTTATTGAGATCACAACTATTCACATCATACATTAACAATCTGGATGAAGGAACTGAAGTTGCTAAGTTTGCAGATGACACAAAAGATAGGTGGCAGATAGTGTTGAGGAAGAGGGGATGCAGCAGAAAAACTTGGAAGGGCGAGGAGAGTAGGCAAAGAAGTGGCAGATAGAATACAAATGTGTGAAAGTATTAGGCTATGCACTTTGGTAACAAGAAGAGATGCATAGACTATTTTATAAATGGGGAAAGACTTTGGAAATCAAAAGCACAAAGGGACTTGGGAGTCCTAGATCAGGATTCTCTTTAGAACAACATGCAGGTTCAGTTGACAGGTAGGAAGGCAAATACAATTTTGCCATTCATTTCAAGAGGGCTTTATCACAAGAGCAGAGATGTACTGCTGAGGCTATACAAGGCTCTAGTCAGACCAGATTTGGAACACAGAAGTTTTGGGCCCCATATCTAAGGAAGGATATGCTATTGATGCAGGGGATCCAGAGGAAGTTTATAAGAATGATTCCAGAGAAGAGGAGCTTGTCCAATGAGGAACAGTTAAGGACTCTGGGTCTGCACTCAGAGTTTGGAAATGAGGGGGAATCTGATTGAAACTTACAGAATATGGAGAAGCCTGGATACTGTGGACAGGGAGATAAGGTTTCCACTAGGAGAGGCTAGGACCCGAAGTCATAGCCTCAGAGTGAAGGGACGAACCTTTAAAACTGTGATGAGGAGGAGGAATTTCTTCCACCAGAGAATGGTTAATCTGTGGAACTAATTTCTGCACAGGGCTCTGGAGGCCAAGTCTTTGCGTGTATTTAAGTCAGAAAAAGTGTCTTGATTGGTAAGGGGATCAATGATTATGGGGATAAGACAGGAGAATGGTGTTTAGAAACCTATTAGCCATGACCAAGGGCCGATGGGCCAAATGACCTAATTCTACATCTAAATCTTATGTGAGGTTCCAAGTGCTGACTTTTGAGCCTCAACTAAGATGAAATAACATATTGAGCTTTGAACTGAAGGTCAACTATTAGCTCTACCTAGTCCATATCTACTTTGAAAAAAAAGACTTGTGACAGTAAGTTCAATCATGGCAAAACCCAAACACTAAGAATCATGTAATAGATTGCAGGCCAAAATATAAGCATGAATCCCTCCATTTTTGGTTGCAAATAAAGAAAATTCCAGGAGCTTTACCTTTGTGGTGTTTGCTGGCTGACAATAACATTAGCAGTTTCTTGGAGATATATTTCCCAATCTGTCTCAGGAATATCCTGATCTGCTATAAATGGATATCTAAAGAGTATAAAAATGCATTTACAAGTAAAATCAAAACAATCTCAAGTCTCTCATTTCTGTTCTTAGGGGCAAATGCACAGTAGTTGAATTAGTAGAAAATCATGCATTTTCAATTTTGCTACTTTAAAATGTTCTAAAGTGTGTAATGATGAGTATTTTCAAAATGCATGAAATCACAAAGCATAGCATGACGGTATGGCAGTATAGCTGTTACTATAGTATGATTGTTATGAGACAAGTAATAGATGCATGTCTCAACATGTAGTATTTCTTCCAGATTGTGATAGTTACATTCCTGTGCGACCCTGTGCTATACAAAAATTGTGCAATACAAATGCAATTAAAAAGAGTGTTGGCAATGTAATTGTGTTATAGCTAACACATACTTTAAAAGTTTGCATTTTAGAAACAGCATTCCCTCATCACTAATTGCATTACAGCCAATTTGCATTAATGAAAGACTACTTATAGCAGAACCACCTGTACAAGCTTCAGAAGTTGAATTCAGTTATATGGATACATTACCACCTTCTCATAAGAGGAGGTAAAAACAGTATTTCCAGTAATATTCAAGAATAAATTAGATATATCTTTTAAAAATGAGTTACTTACTGTTGAACCCTGCAGGCTTCGCACATAAGCAATGCTTTCCTCAGGTTGCGATTGGATTTTTCTGCAATTTTCTTCCCCAGGTCTTGAGGAAGAACAAGACCTTCCTTCTTGCAAACTCCACTCAACACATGACAAATCTGGGAACAGATAAGCACGAATTATCATGTTCACAACGTTGTAAAATATGGTCTAAATGAAGACCTCCAACCTTAGTATTTTCCAAATATTTGCCTCAGATCTATTTTGCACTTGTCACTGGGTGTGAAGATTAAATGATCGATGTCAGAAACACTGATAACTTTGAAGCATTTAAATGAGAACGCTAATGATCGGAATCTACAAAGGATACTGACAACTGGTACAGTTTTTTTAAAAATCGACAGTAGCATTGTCTGTGTTGAGCCAGTCATTTTGCTGTTAACCAAAGATGCTCCTATCATCCAAATAGTAGCACTGCAAATGAACAAGTCAAATTCCATTGGATTGTTTAATATAAATATTTTGATGTTTTAAAATTCCATACTGCCTATTCTGTGAGTGCATGAAATATACATTTATTGTTTGTTAGATTCATTAAATGAACTGTTACTTTGAAAACCTACATTTTTATTTTGTAGCATCTTCCAAATTCTCAGTGCAAGAATATACACCTGACTGATTGGCGAGAAAAAAGTTCTTTGCCTGTGTCTTAGCAAACATTCTTGACAAATAACACCTGCAACAGACCCTAAGAGTTTAGTCCCCTAGGTCTAGCAGTTCCCAAGCTGTAGTCACAACTCCAAATGCGGAAGTCACATCAGAGCTCAGAAACCTCTCGCCTCTTCTGAGCATCAAGAGTGAGGAGCTGCTGACTTGGTGACTGTGAATGGGGTGAGGATGGTTGATTGGGAAGAGCTGCTGAGAATAGCTGCGGGAGTGGTACATTGAAGGGACTTCAATGTATATGGGGGCAGAGCTTAGGAAAGGGGCTGGGACAATGTGTGGGAGTTGGAAATGTGGCTGAAGGTAGGGGGTTAATTGTAAAGTGATAAAATAGGATCACATTGGGAAAATATGATTTGAGAAACACTGCAATAGTCTTCCTGATGAAATGTTTATATAGCCAACTTACTTGGCTTTTCTGATGGACACAAAATGGACCATAACTGAATTTAAAGAATGTCATGACAACAGATCGCAACCTGAAGTACTGCACACATTTTTAAACTTTTAAATGAGTGGTTTTTTTCGGAAATAAAAGGAGAATTACAATAAAAAAGGACTGCAGATGTAAATTCTGTGTTGTCTGGCAAATTCCTATCTGGGATCCATGGATTGCTGCACTTGCAGATATACCAGAGAAGCTTTAAGCAGTGTGAGTGAGTGAGTGCAAGAGTGACATCAGGATGCTGACTGCCTTCCTCTCTCAGCAGAAGGTCATCTCTTGCAGGCATATTTTGTATTTTTCCCTTCCAGGAACATACAAGGACAGGATTAAAAATTGACTGGAACCCTAGTCTACGTGGAAGGAGGTGTGCTAATGAACAGAGGTTTGCATAATATTTTGATTAGCTTCATGTAATAATGTGCTATGAACATCACAGTTGAAGAACCACCCTCTGATCACCTCAGTTTCAGGTAAAAGGACTCTTGTATCAGAAGGCAACAGGATAAAAGACTTCAAGCACTGACAGCTGCCAACGAACAAAAAAAACACAACTAACAGATTTCAACCAACCTACAAAAGCCAAGAATTACAATATCAATTATTCAACTACCAACTTTCTGCTGTAATCTTCATGTTCCAAAGGTACCATTGATCTTTTAACTTTAATCTTTATTTGGATTCACATCTCATTACTAAATCTGTTATTCATGCTTATTTTATTTCGTTTACATTTAATACTGAATAAACTCTTAACTCAGGAAGCCTGGTTAAATTGGTACCTCAAAATATTATTTGCTTTGGGTGAAAGGCGTTAACAAACAAAAAGCATCCTTTTTACATTAACCTTATTCTGACCAACCAAGGGGATGAGTGAGTAAAGGGGAAGAGCCACGTTAACCCTTCACTTGGGAGCTTAATGATTTGATATCTGTTTGGAACACTGGTATTTTAGCAATCCTTTCCCAGAGTCTGACTATAAGACAGGTGGCCTAGTTTTCTAGGATGCATTACGGTCACTCATTAAGTTGCACTTTTTATGATAATTCTTTCATGGGATGTGGGCATTAATTGCAATGCCAGCATTTATTCACTCCAACTGTCCTGTGAACTGAGAGGTTTGCTAGCCTACTCAGAGGGCAATTAAGAGTCAAACAAACTACTGTAGGTCAGGACTCATGAGGATGTCAGATCAGGGAAGGACTGCTGATTTGCTTCCATTAACAAAAGGATATTAGTGAAGCAACTGGGCTTTTATGGCAATAGATAGTTTCACGGTCAATATTATTGAGGCTAGTTCTATACTCCAGAACTATCATTAGAGTTTAAATTTAAAGCCGCTGTGATTGGATTGGAAATTGTTTTATTGGAGCATTAATCTGGGATTCAATTATTGGTTCTCTGTTTAAAGATAGTATTATGATAACATTCTTAATAGCACTGTTGAAGATTTATTTCAAGATTATTTAGAGCAGACATTT
This sequence comes from Chiloscyllium plagiosum, assembly GCF_004010195.1. Taxonomy (NCBI): domain Eukaryota; kingdom Metazoa; phylum Chordata; class Chondrichthyes; order Orectolobiformes; family Hemiscylliidae; genus Chiloscyllium; species Chiloscyllium plagiosum. The sequence continues at coordinate 88,040,294 of NC_057715.1, read as the reverse complement.
AAAACCTTTTTAAGAAGAGAGAGAAATTTTAAGACATAACAAGCCGAGAGACAGAATAGGACAGTGATATCATATTGCCAAATTTAAGTTTCTACTGATTAAGGGAAAATAAACAGACGCAATTGATCCTTACTGATCGGTTACAAAAATGAAAACACATTTTCACATTTCTTTGTGGAACAGATTTTCTAAAAATCAGGGAAAAGTTACGAGTGTTTTCATATTATGATTAACCACCAACTCTCAGTCCTGTACTATAAGTAAACATTATTTGTCTCTTACAATCCCCATCATTTCTCATGCATACGAATGAGACAAAGTGTTCAGTCAGGTGACAGAGGCCACAGAACTCAATACAGAAGGGTTCAGACTGAGCTATGACACTAATGATCTATGGAAGTTGAAATTATTATATGCAGCAAATAATCAGGGAAGCATTTCAATTTAGTAGATGACTTATGTGGTCAAGTAAAATCCTAAAATCAAGAACTGCATCAAGCCAAGAACACTTACTTCCTCAATGCTGGGCGCAGAGACTCGCACTGCAAGACATCGGCTACGAATAGGTGCAATGACTTTCGATGTTGAGTTACAACAAAGAATTAATCTGCAGGTCGACATGTACTTTTCCATTGTCCTCCTCAAGGCATGCTGGGCATCTTTTGTTAATCTATCAACTTCTGTCAGCAATACAACTGAAAGAATAATTTAAATGAGAATGTTTAATTTATTGCTTTGCTTTTTTCCTACATTGTACATGTAGATACAAAATCTATAACAATTTGTTTAACATGCTGTGTTGTTTTGTCAGAACAAAGTTAAAGACCATGCCAATCCTACTCAAAAGACAGTGTCTTTCAAATTGAATATAAATGAGGCAAAGACCAATATTATGGTTCAAAATAGCAATGGAAAAGTTAAGATTGGAAGGACCAAGGTAGAGACTCAGTGGACAATTCCAAGTACGAAGATTTGATGATATCCAAATTAACACCCAATAATGAAATCCAAGCTAGACTAGTTACAACAAGCGATGTGACCAGTCACTTATACAGTGTCTGGAAATCTAAAAGCAACAGCATGGAGCTGAAAAGTTAGACTCTCTGAAGAAACGATAAAGGAGAGCAGCTTTTGAAATGCCGGCATAATAGAGGATGCTTAGAATCAGCTGGATGTACAGAAAGCTTGGATCAAGAGAAGTTGTTCAGAAATCAAAAAGGATTTCCAGCCACAGGAAGACAGAAGACATTCAAATACAAGCACTGGAAACAAAGACCCAAAAGCCTTGTCCTGGCAACAATTGGAGAATTGGAATGTGATAACAGAAGACAAAACACTAGATCGGGAGATGAACGTTGGGAAGCTACAAGATAGCAAAAGAAGAAAATGCTAAGGCACCCATTGACATTACAGTGAAAAACAAAAACATTTTTGTCGTACAATGAATAGACAACTTGAGTTTAAAATTGCTCACCCACGCCTACGGTTCAAAATACAAGCCAAACATACCTTAGCACTAAAATCATAAGAAATAGGAGCAGTAGGCCAGCTGGGCCCTTGAGCCTGCTCAGCTATTCAAAAAGATTATAGTTGACCTTATCGTGGACCAAGCTCCATTTATCTGCCCATTCACCATAACCCTGAATTCCTTTACTGTTCAAAAATCTAACTTTGGCTTAAAAACATTCAACAAGATAGCCTCGACTGCTTCAATTGGCAGAGCATTCCAAAGACTCGCAATCCTTTGGGTGAAGAAGTTCCTCTTCAACTCAGTCCTAAATCTGCTCCCCCTTATTTTGATGCAATGCCCCCTATTCTATCTTCACCCACCAATGGGAACAACCATCTGTCTTCTAACATATCTATTCCATTAATAATTTTATACATTTCCATAAGATCTCCCTCATTGTTCTAAATTCCAATTAATATAGGCCCAGTCTACTCACTCACTCCTCATAAGCCAACTCTCTCAACTCTGAAATCAACTAGTGAACCTCTTCTGCATCACCTCCAGTGCCAGTATATCTTCCTCTCTCAAGTAAGGAGACCAAAACTGTACACAATACTCTATACAGCTGAAGCTCCATGTTTTTAATCTCCATCCTTCTTGCAACACAGGTCAATATTCCATTTGCCTTCTTAATTAATTGCTGCCCCTGCAAACCAACTTTGTAATTCATTCACAAGGACATCCAGGTTTCTCTGCACAGTAGCATGCTGCAATTTTTCACCATTTAAATTGTCCATTTTGCTGTTATTCCTACCAAATGTATGACCTCACATTTCCCAATGTACTCCATCTGCCAGACCCTTGCCCACTCATTTAATCTATCTGTATCCCTCTGCAGACTGTTTGTCCTCTGCACATTTTGCTGTACCACTCACCTTTGTGCCATCTTCAAATTTTGACACACTACATTTAGTCACTAACTCCAAATCATTGGTGAAAATTGTAAACAATGATGGTCCCAACACTGGTCAGAGGCACACCACTAGCCAACCAGAAAAACAACCATTTATCTCCACTCTTTGTTTTTTACAGGGGCAATATACATTAGTTAGGCAGCTCTTTTACCTGTGCAGACTGTTGGAAACATTATGCTGTAATAAATCTGGACAGGTTAGGTCAACCATAATATTCTTGCTATTTTCAATTATAATTTCCTTTTGGCTGAGTAGAAAATCTATTTTCACACAAGTGTGGTAAACAAGGACACAGGATTTGACTTTTCTAGACCTTCAAACATCAAGATGGCAGCTGGTTTGGACTAAAAATTCATACACAGCATGTTAAGGTGGACATAGCTGTTTCCATGATTGGCGAGTCTAGAACCATGTGACATGATCTCATGATTAGGGTAAGCTATTGAAATCTGTGAAGAGGAATTCCTTCAGAGGGTGGTGACCTTTGGAAAGCTCTACCCCAGGAAATGTGCAAGTACAATTACCAAGCATGTTCAAGTAGACAAATGTTATCAAGGGTTTGGAGGTGGCTCAGGAATTGGGCAAAGAGGTTAGTGATCAACCACAATCTAATTAATAAGGCACGGCAAGATCAATGGGCTGAGCTGCCAGAAATGATTCAACTTAGGATAGTAGTGGTCTAAAGGATTGAAAAAAAAATCAATCAATCAAGACACATCTGTATCAGTCTTTGTCCTGCCATCTGCTGACAATAATGATGTTTCCCCAGAATAAATGGCTATTTGGCTAGGTGTGAATTCAGGCGAAAGTGGTGACCAGAAGCCAGGCTCCCAGTTGGATTCAATCTCAAAAAGGTTCACTAAACAGCCCCATATGACTTTGGCTAGTTTTCAAGCCATGGTTCATATGAGGAAGAAGATTGTAAAGAAAAAGGAAATACAAAAACTGGATCCGAGAGTGGGAAGAGGGAAAAAGAAGATTGCTGCACGGTTTCAGAAATTATAAAAAAAAACTGATTGACCTAGATCAGGAATGCAATGTACAAGGTTCTCAAGGAGTGCTAGACTAAAGGTCACCATCAAAACAAATCAAGAGCAGGGCTGAAGAGGTTTTGCTGAGGTGTATCATTTTGCTCAAGTCTATACACAAGACTTGGATTGAAGGGAAAATTGTTGTTTGGTGAGAATTGGTGACCACCACATTAAAGGGAAGGAGCTGGAATTCCACCCAAAGAAGATCAAAAGCTGAAACTGCTGTTGTATGTGCTGAGTGGACTGTCTGACATATTTGTGAATCTTCGAATTTGCTATTTAATGAGCAATTTATATTGAATTATTGGTTTATCCATTAATTCATGCTTAGCAATCGTACTTAAATTTTGACCTTTGCCTCACCTGAGATTGTTTGGTAGATTTGGGTCTTTTGTGTTATGTGCAATATGCACAAAACGTAAATTAGTGAAATCCTTAAATGATTAGATTTAAATTGTACAGCCTCTTACCTTTGAAGTCTCTTTGAGTACTTGTCTCAAGCTGTTGAGATTGTGCTATTGTTTTAATCAGTTCTTGAATAACTACACGGTCACTGGTCCCAGCATCACTGTAACAGAAAAATAATTTGGGATTCTGATCTGTTTAAGCTAGAAGTATGACAGCTGAAGGATGCACAAGATGAAACAAACTTGGTGATATCCAATATTCAACACAAACTTTATTCCTACAAGCTCAGATTGATGTCATTGGTAAGCTATTTAATCAGGGGAAAACGATATATAACCAAACAATTCTGCCCATAAATAGAATCAGAAACTCCAGCTGATTCTTCCTCTTCCCAAGTCCAGGAATTTTGCTGCAAATTGTAGTCGGAGCATCAGCACAGATCAGGATTTGAATCTGGTTCCACTAAATAAGATTCATTTTGTAATGTTAAAAGATTAAATGGGACTCTCTCTCTCTCTCTGGACACTAATGTGATATTAAAGAGTTAAACTGCGCTGAGTGAACATTTTGGAAGTGGGTGGGGACAACATTCATGCAAGAATGCAAATGATAGTCCAATTAAACAGTCATTTGCTCGTACTCTCCATATTATCAAATTAAACTATCGTTCAATATCTTCCGTTCAGAAATGCTTTCTAGCCACCCCCTGAAGCTAGGTATGTTGCACCCGCATTGCCTTGGGGAGTCACTGAGTCAGGAAATTAGCAGCATAACGATTCTGCAGGATTAGGATATTTACATTTGCATTATTTCTTGAGGATGATTTCATCGTACCATTGTACCTGGGGTAATATGTGACTCTGAGGAAGTGACTGGGGATTGTCTTGAGTGGCATGTGACTATGGGGGAGTGGCCAGAGTATCTGTCAGCATGACCAACTAACCTGTATAAAAGGGGGTATATTCTTTGTTCAGTTCCTCACTTTGACTTACCTTCGCATGCATGTGAAAGTGGGGGGGGGTTGACTTAGCTTGTATAAGCTTTAATTAACTTTAAACTGTTTGCAGAAGTTGGTGTGCGCGAATTGCATCTGGTGTGTGAAACCTCAGGAAAAGAACCTAACAATTTCCTTAGAAGCAGAGTAAAACATACTGAGGTTCCTTTGAGAGCCATGCACATGTTTGGTTGAAAAGTCCAACTGAAAATGCATACTAGAACAGTATCAAGCCAATATGCATTCGATATAATCAAACAAGTATGATAATATCTCTTAACAAGCTGATAAGAAAGTATCTAGAAATGTTGGTCATCATGTGTGTCTCTGTGCAGAGAAAAAGCAAAGCAATTGGGAAGGAGTTCAAATTCTCACTTTTCTGGGATCTATGTTTGAATTCAAACGGGATACCAGAAATGGCCTTTTTGCTAGCTCAAGGGGTATCATGCAAGACTAGATCAGTTAGTTCTGAAAGCTACTGAAGAGAGAGGCATGTTTCAGAAACTTTTCATCTTGCGCTCTTCAGGACAAACCCAAAAATGGCAAATTCAAGTACACAATTCAAGGCATAGTTTGGTTAGAAAGACAACTCCAGCCAAGGCCCTACACAGAAAGCAATGGAACTACAAGTTTCTCATTTTTCTGAATAATTTTAAAAAAAAGCTATGTAAGCCTTGAGCATATTCCTTTGTCATATTGAACAGGTACTATGAATGTATATGATCCACGTTGAGACTTCAATTGATTTTAGTGTAGCTATTACTGCACTCAGCAAGTGCAGCCCAATCATGGAATCACATCCAAGCATGCCAATATTTGTTGGCATTTTGCGAGTTAAATGAATAGGTCAAACATGAACAACTTGAGGAATATTAAATTGACTATATAGACTTCTGAAGTTCAAGACAAAATGCCTATTGTTATATGCCATTCTGAGAGAGTGCTGAACTATCCTGAATGCACTAACAAATACACAAACAATTTAACATGATCAGTTGAGTTGATAACATGGTTCATTTACATTTGCTGGAAACAAGAGTCAAATACACTCAATAAAAAAAGTTACCAATCAAAAGAAGACATTTACCTGTTAGTGTGAAGGGCAAGGCTAGTAGGAGTAGTAATTCTGGATGACTAGAGCAACTGAGCTCTGGTCAAATAAAAACTGGAAGCATAGGTCAGGTATAGACAACTGGGATCGAGTGAACCTCTTGAGAAGTACACGAGCAGTAAGAGTGAACTTTAAAAGGAAATCAGGAGGACAAACATGGGACATGAGAAAGCTTTGGCAAATAGAACAAAGGAGAATCCAAAAGGAGAGATTTTATAAGTACAGTAAAGGCACAAGAATAACTAGGGGGAGAATAGGGCTCCTTAGAGGTTAACATGGCCATCTATATGTGGAACCACAGGAGATGAGAGATACTAAACGAGTATTTTGCAGTGTTTACTGTAGAGAAGGACATGAAAGCTAGAATAATTGAGGAAATAAGTAGTGATATCTTGAAAAGTGTCCATATTACAGAATAGGAGGTGCTGGATGTCTTAAAATGCATATAGATATATAAATTCCTGAGACCTGATCAGGTGTTTCCCAGAACTTTGTGGGAAGCTAGGGAAGCGATTGCTGGGCCCCTTTCTGAGAAATTTGCATTATTGATACCTATGTGTGAGCTGCTATAAGAGTGGAGGTTGACTAATGCGGTGCCATTATTTAAGAAAGGCTGTTTTGAAAAGCCAAGAACTATAGACCAATAAGCCCAACATCAGTGGTGGACAAGTTGTTGGGAGGGAATCCAGAGGGACAGAATTTACATGCATTTGGAATGGCAAGGACTGATTAGGGATAGTAAAGATGGCTTCGTGCATGGGAAGTCATGTCTCACTAAATTTAGTTTTTTTTGAAGGGGTGACACAGAAGATTGATAATGGCAGAGTGGTAAACTTGTTTATATGGACTTCAGTAAAACATTCACAAGGTTCTGCATGGTAGTAAGGTTAGAGCACATGGGATCCAGGGGGAGCTAGCCAATTGGATATAAAATTGGCTTGAAGGTAGGAGGTAGAGGTTGATGGTATAGAGTTGCTTTTTGGACTGGATGCCTGTGACCAACTGTATGCCACAAGGATTAGTGCTGGTCTACTGTTTTTCCTCATTTATGTAAATGATTTAGATGTGAATATCAGAGTCATAGTTAGTATATTTGCAGATGACACCAAGATAAGTGGTGTAGTGGACAGTGAAGATTATCACAGGGTACAATGGGACCATGATCATGTGGGCTGATGGGCCAAGGAGTGACAGATGGAGTTTAATTTAGATAAATAGAAGTGTTGAATTTTAGTAAGGCAAATTAGGGCAGGACTTATACACTTAAATGGTAGGGTCCTGGGGAGTGTTGCCAAACAAAGAGATCTAGGGTTGCAGGTGCATAATTCCAAAACTAAAGGGCATAGATTTAAGGCGAGAGGAAAAAGAAAGATTTTGAAAAGGACCTGCGGGGTATCTTTTTCAAGCAGAGAGTGTTGCATGTATTGAATGAGCTGCCAGAGAAAGTGGTGGAGACTGATACAATTACAACATTTAAAAGACATAGATATTGGAGTAGGAAGAGTTTAGAGGGATATGGGCCCAAATGCTGACAAATGGGACTAGGTCAGATTAGGATGTCTGGTGGCATGGATGGGTTGAACGAAAGGGTCTGTTTCCTTGCTATATGATTCTATGGAATCAACACACAACTTTCATACATTTATATTTACGTAAAAGTGATTCATAGGGACAAAGATATTTGACAGTGGAAATAAGTACAACTGGACATATGGTTCTTAAGAAATGGAGCAGGACACACAGTTGTTTCTGTTCATCATTATTATAACATTTCACCAAAGCACAACCTCAAAGCCTAAATTCCAATGGATGCTGCAGCAAACTAGGCTATGACATAATAAACACTCCAGTATCATCATTTACACACAAGATATCTAGAAAGTGGTACACCCAATGCTTCCATAGAGTGAATTGTAAGTATTAGTGAAGTACAAAGGCTTTCATCTTGTTTCAATCCTCAGAAATTGACACACATCAAGATTAATGGAAAATTGGCATCAAATGGTCAGAGTGCATAGCAAACACAAATTTCAAATGTCAACAACAAAAGCATTTTCAACTTGCCAGACAGACCTCACCATTTTTAGATTAAGACTCTTACAATTGCAGATAACTGAATAAAATTTTCAATATTTTAAGCACCTACCTTGCATTAACTTCAAGATGATAGTTGCTTGCTATTGTGCTTATTTCCAGCTTCTTTTTGGATGGTGTCTGCAAGGATGCACAATAAAGTAGTCAGAATTTACAATATGAATACTTCATGCCAGTTTGATTTGTCAGAGTTCGACCATTAGTTTATAGGAACAACCTTTGTCCATCCTGAACTTGAAAATTCAGTGAGCCACCTTCTTGAACCTTTGTAGTATGTGAAAGGATACAGTTTGATGAGATTGGCAAAAAGACAGACAATGGATGTCCTTGATTTAAAAAAAATTGATAAGACTAAGGAGAGAGAAAGGATCCCAGTTCAGAAAATTCAGAGGCAGAATTAGTTTGGGCAAAAAAAATTAGAAACAGCAAGGGGCAGAGAATATTGATAGAAGTTGCTTACAGGCCATCTACACTAGGTAGGAGCTAGAATTGTTGGCTACACAAATCAGTAAGTAGATGCACATATATAGTCAAATACAGTGATCAATGAGGGGCTTTAATCTTCATACAGGATGGGAAACCCAAATTTGCAGAGGCAGTGAGAAGTACATGGACGCACTAAAGTTAGTTTTGTGATAGTATGTTGAGGAACCAAGGAGGGAAGAGTTATTTATGGTCCCAACCTAGTAGTAAAAGAGCCCCATTGGGCAGCTATTCCCAAACTATGCCTCGTGACCTCAACGCCACTGTACCCACATTAATACAAACACCAAGGCAGCATCTGGTTCTACGTCTCTCACCACTGCTTTCTGGACTAGGGGTTCCTATCACGGCCGCTTCAGACTCTTTTGTCACCAGGGAATGTAAAGAGAGATGTAGTAAAACCTCGGTCACTGATAATCATCGCATGTTACATTTCATGCCTTTTCAGAAGCGTTTAATTTTTTTCAAAGCTCAGCCCAGACCATGGCTCATCTGTGGGAGAGCACTCCCAATTTTTATACACATTTCCAGACATTAGTTAGGACAAATGTGAGAGGTTGACAGGGCTGCATTGATCTTATAACTTGCTGATGCCTAGCCTGATACCAAGTGGTCCATCTGGCTTTGTGAAAGTTTATTTACAATCTGAGTCAACTGGGTGGCTTGCTTAGCCATTTCAGAGGCAAGTTAATAATACACCACGCTGTTATGGGTCTAAAGCCAAACATAAAATGAGACCAGGTAAGGACAGTAGATTAGCTTTTTGAATAACAATCATGCAGTTGCCTTAAGGGGCAGCAAAAAAGTCAAAGCTACAATCAATTCAGCTTCGATTTTATTGAATGGTGGTGCAAGGTTAAAGGGGTTAAATGGTCCACTCCAAATTACAATGTCACTTAAGTTCATGAATACTGACCTTTGAAATCAATTTTGAAGACGACGACTACCTGAAATTAAAATCTCCTAGCTGCCCTGGCGGGATCTGAATTCATGCCCTAAATCATTAAACTCAGAGGCCTGAATTAATAGCACTGTAACATAACCATTAGTCTAGTATATACTACAACAACTGATTGCAGTGTAATGTAATCATTACTTCTTCCAAAGAGCATTTTAAAAAAAATCAATAAGATGCATTCCATAACTTCCTCTAAATTCAAAATTTGGATCTGGTGACAGGAAACAAAGTGGATCCCAGTCTTCTCACAACTGTTCATTTTAGACCACAATTGAAAATACTGTAAAATAAGACATGATCTTTACAGGGCATAAGTAGATTGTGGCACAGTAATTTGAGGAAACATTCAACAAGCTACGCAGTACCCTTCATTTTATCGAGGGAGGCACAAGACAAAAGCATGGAATTCAAGAATACAGAAATCAGCAGTTAGCCTAAAAATCACCGGCAGCACAATTAGATCACAGGTAGAAAACATATTCATATTCCCACTCCGATCCTATCCAGTTCGCACACATTTGAAGGGAGGAGTTAGTGTTCAGACAGTTGTGAACCCTGAATCCCTCATAGGGATTGGGAAATCTGTTGGTTGGGATCATTGAAGGCAATATGCAGGATCACAAATTTGCAGCATTTAAAACAATTAAATATACTACACACTAATTTTGGGAACAAGCACCATGTTGGTTGACCAGTAGATTCTGCTTTAGAATCATACTGATTTGTAGAGATGACTAGATGACAATGTACAGTATTCCAAATTGATGATGCTAATAAGAACAGAAGTCATTTAGCAAATCTTCCATAAATAACTGTTCCTATGGCACTTGCAAAAACAGAATTTTCAGTTACTTTGCTCAAACTGCACTGTGAAAACAAAAACACTGAATATGTAAAAAAAGCATATAGGTTATTCCACAAACATACCTAAATTCCAGATGAAAATTATATTGATTCAAAATAGCTGCAATTTGCTGATAATTACATTCATACACACAATCCAATTCCTTACTGTAATTGTTTGGTGCTCAATCCTTAGCTTCTCTATTCCTGCACCATAAAGCTCCCGAAGTAAACACATTATCCTAGTCTTCTTCCCTGAGCCTGAAGGTCCATATACCAGCAAGTGAGGGAAATCACCACATTGAACCTGGTGGAAACAAAACAAAGATCACTAAATAGCCACTGAAATTTGCTTGATAAATACAGTGAGATGATACTATTTTGATCATTATTTGAAAATCGCTGCTTAGAATAAGAGTAGTGGCTAACTCATGTAGAATTAAGTCCAAAGAGCCAAACAAAGATTTATTTTCCAATGACAGTAATGTATATTGTTAAGGAATATATTTAAAAAATCAGGTTTACAGCACAGAAAGCAGCAATTCATCACATCATCCTTGATCCGTTACTTTTAGACCCATCCATTCGCCCTTCTCATAAAACTGCTTTAAATGCATATTTTTTGAAATATTCATAGAAGTCACTCTCAGTTCTGCTGCACTTCTGTTTTGACCATATTTTGAAAGTACTTGTATGGAAATAGAACATTTTAGGAGGCCCTTAGATCATGAAATACACTAGGCACCATTTTTTTGATTTCACAAACTTGAAAATTACACCCAAATACAGGTAGACAAGCCTTTATCCGAAATCCCAAAATCCGAAAAGCCCCAAAATCTGAAGGTTGTTTTGATAAAGTTTTTTTCTCATTAACAAGTTTGTTTGGCGTGCAAACAGTTAACCCAACTCCACACCCACTTAATGCATGTCACTCAGAAGCGATGTGGGTGGGCATGGCCCAGCACTTGCAGTGCCTAAATTCTGTCTCAGGGCCTGTAGTACTCACAGTGAGTCTGCTGTTCGGTAAGACTTTTTAAAAATTTCACAGTCAAACTATCATTTATTCCAAAATTTGAAAAATTCTGAATTCCAAAAATGAGGTGTTCCTGAGTGTTTTGGATAAAGGATTATGTACCTGTAGGTATAATGGTCAGCAAACTGTAAAAGAATATCATTTAAGGAAGGAAAGTATTGTGCAGATGGTAAATGCAGTTAATTGTTGAGCTTTCAAGCAATCCATTTAACTGTTTCAAAAGGAAAAGAAAAATCTTGTTTTGCACTTAACCACATCACGAAAACTTAATATGAAATTCTATACTATTTTGATCACTGCTCCTGTTTTAAAAAATTCTCAAGGTCAGGTTCGTAGGAGAGTAGTCTGACACAGAACAAACGACCAAGAGGCGAGTCTGCTAGAATATGAGCATTTTATTCCCCGCAGCGCCGCCACAACCAGGTCTCATACTTACAACAGGTCTGGCTTATACTCACTCTACATGTTTCACCACATTCCATTGCTTGGCCCAATACCTCCATTCCGGTTAGATTCACACATGTATTGGGACATAATTTTTAACCGTTTCACCACAGCTCCCCAAAGCATCCTTCAGTATAAAATTTCCAAATACCTGTCTCATTGCATATTATCTTGTCTAAAACAGCCTATTGCTTAGGTGACTCCACATATTTGTTCCATCTTGGATGCATTTCATGAACTAGTCCTCAGACCTATTGTGGTAAGCAAGAGGATTGGGCAAGTTTAAAAACCAATAAAAATTGACCAAAGCACAATAAAGACAAGGAAAATAAACTTTGAGGGAAAACTTGCAAGTGATGTCAAGCTGAACATCAAGAGCATCTCCAACTACATTAAAAGAGCGAAGTCAAAGTGAAAAGAGGCCCCTTCAAAAGTGAGCTGGAAATGTGTTGCTGGAAAAGCGCAGCAGGTCAGGCAGCATCCAGGGAACAGGAAAAATCGACGTTTCGGGCATAAGCCCTTCTTCAGGAATGCCCGAAACGTCGATTCTCCTGTTCCCTGGATGCTGCCTGACCTGCTGCGCTTTTCCAGCAACACATTTCCAGCACTGATCTCCAGCATCTGCAGACCTCACTTTCTCCCCTTCAAAAGTGAGCCTGGGCAAATAACAATGGGAAACCAAGAAATAGCAAAGAAGTTGAATAAATACTTGTAAAAGTCAATCTTCACAGTAAAAGACATGAATAGCATTCCAAACTTACTAAAAAGATTCAAGGGGCAAAATAAGGAGAGTAAATAAATACAATCACCGTTTCACAAGAGAAAAATGTGCCAGGGAAGCTTGCCTCATTACACATAACCAGATCTAAAATAAACTGTTCTTGGCATCTGTCCCAAACACACTGAATGTTTGTTCATGGATACCTGTCAATCTGACTATCCCATTTTATGTCAATATTAAGTCACCCATGATGATATACTGACTTTGTTAAATGTCCTTATTATTACCGGAAATATTCTCTATCCCACCACCTAGGTTCTCTTAGGGGGCCCGCTGGTTTTCCTAAGAGTATTTTTTTTTAAGATTTCCGTTCCTCCACATATATGGATTCTATGTCTTCTGATCCAATATTATTTTTTGCTATTGCATTTATACCACACAACGCTATACCATTGCTTCCCTACCTGTCACTTTGAAGTCACATAAATACTGTATTCAGTTTCCGGCTTTGATCTCCTTACAACCATGTCTACTGGCGGCAAAATTATTCCCATTAACTTGTCTATATGATGTAATTTATTTATTCTGTTCCAAACTGAAAAGTAACTTGATATATAAATTTGCCCTACATTTGTAACTCAGGAGGCAGACATTAAGAGTAGCTTTGTCATTTCTACTATATACAACTGACATAGTACAAATGAGACAGCGTTCCTCCTGGACCAAAGATGCTGCATGGACAACGCAAATTACACGAGAGTAGTCATACATAGGGCAGCATAAAGTACATAAGTGCAAAACACACAAGACAGCACAGTAATCCTGACAAGACAAAAAGGCACAGTGGTGGACATGTTAGGGTAATAATGAATGATCATTAATAAACTATTGTTTTAGCAGCAATTCATAAAGTCGTGCAAAGAATTGCAGATGGAAGAGAGTGTGATTATAGAGCGTTAAGGAGCCTGATGGCTTGGGGGAAGAAACTATTGCCCGTCTGGCCGTGAGAGAACAAATGCTCCGGTATCTTCTGCCAGACAACAGGAGGGAGAAGAGTTTGAATGAGGAATATGTGGGATCATCCACAATGATGTTAGCCTTGCGGATGCAGTGTGTAGTGTAAATGTCCATAATGGAGGGAAGAGAGACCCCGATGATCTTCTCAGCTGTCCTCAGTATCCATTGTAAGGTCTTACAATCTGAGGCGGTGCAATTCACGAACCAGGCAGTGATGCAGCCGCTCAGGGTACTCTCAAAGAACCCTCTGTAAAAAGAGGTGAGGATTGGGGGGAGGTGGGAGATGGGCTTTCCTCAACTTACACAGAAAGTAGAGACGTTTAGGCTTTCTTGGCTATGGAGCATGTGTTGAGGGACCAGGTGAGATTCTTCGCCTGGTGGACGCCAAGAAATCTGCTGCTTTTCACGATCTCCATAGGAGAGCAGTCAATGTCCAGAGAATGGTCGCTCCGTGGCCTCCTCAAGTCAACAATCTCTTTAGTTCTGTCCATGTTCAGAGACTGATTGTTGGTTCTGCACCAGTCTGTTAGCCACTGCACCTCCTCTCTGTATGCTGACTCATCATTCCTGCTAATGAGACCCACTACAGTGGAGTCATCAGCAAACTTAACGATATGATGATTCGAGCAGTGCACCACTGCAGAGTCATGTCAGCAGGGTGAACAGCAGTGGACTAAGCACACAGTCCTGAGGGTCCCTCATGCTCAGTGTGATGGTGAAGCTGTTCCCAATCCTGATTGACTGAGGTCTCGCAGTCAGGAATTCCAGGATCCACTTACAGAGGGAGGTATTCAGGCAGGGCAGACTCAGCTTTTCAATCAGATGCTGAGGAGTGATTGTGTTGAATGCAGGACTGAAGTCTATGAACAATAATCTGATGTAGATGCCCTTCTTGTCCACGTGGATGAGGGCCAGATGGAGGATGGTGGAAATGGCATCATCTGTTGAGCAGTTGGGACGATATGCAAACTGCAGGGTGTCCAGTGAGGAGGGCAGCAGAGTCTTAAAATGCCTCATTACAAGCAGCTCTAAGCACTTCATGATGATGAGTGTTAGCAGAACAGGGCGGTAGTCATTGAGGCAGGACACTGAAGACGTCTTCAGCACGGGGAGTATCTTCCTCACTGCCATGTCATTTTATGCCTCAAACCGTGCATAGAAGTTGTTCAACTCATCCGGGAGGGACGTGTCATCAGCACAAGCAAGTGATGCTGTTCCGTTGGTTGGTAATGGCCTGAATGCACTTCCACATGCTCCAAGTATCACTGGTCTGAGTGTTATTGATGAACAAGAAACACAAAGTTTACCAATGGTCTATGCTAATATGATGCATGAAGTGTAGTACAGAGATTTTTTCATTGCAGAAGTGCCATCTTTCAGATTAAATATTAAATCAATGCTACAATCTGCCCACTTGGAAAGATGGTACTATTTCAAAGAACAAGACAGTTATACCAAATTTTCTGGAGAATATTTATCCCAAAATCAACATCATGAAAACCAGTTAGCTGGTCACAATTAAATGCTTGACTGTGAGTTTACTGTGTATACATTGACTGCCATGTTTTCAATACTACAACATACTAAACAATACTACAAAATGCTTTCAGAAGTCCAGTGAAAAGTTCTCCAAACCACATGCCTTTAGCTTTCATTTTGCACGGATTTAATTTCCTGCAAGCTGCCCCTGTAGATAGGTCAGCAAACCTATACATTTATCAAAAACCATTCAGATGGTTTGGGCTTCACTGGTTGACAGCATTTAAATTTCAGTAATAGTGCAATGGTAGCATTCCTACCTCTGAGCCAGGTGAACTGGGTTCAAGTTGCACTTGCTTCAGAAGTGTATTATAACACCTTTGAATAGGTTAGTTAGAAAATATCTTCAATATCTCTGAATTTGGTTGAAGGTGGTTGACTTCACCGCTCTCCAAAATGGTCTAAGAATCTAAATTTCAAGGACCATTAAGAATGAGCAAATACTGGACCTGCCAATAATGCCCACATCCCACGTAAGGCTAAATGAGGGAAGAGACTCAGCACAACTGGAAACAATACAATTCTACCCAGAGATTAGACATCCTCAGTTTAAAAACATTATCAAATACAGCAAGAAGAACGGAAAGATGAAGGCAATATCAGCAGAAAACTATCATTACGGCACAGCAATCGGCTTCCTTCTTTGCAGCAGCAATGCTGACGGGGATAAAATTCGCCACTTGATCATAAACTGCAGAATAAATACAATGCCGTACACCTCCGGCCTTACACTCTATGTTATGATCAACACTGGAACGGAGAAGACAGAGCGCTATCACTCACCAGGTTACGGAGCTGACTGGCCTGCTCCTTATGGTAGTCCAGTTTGCTGAGAGCCGTTGGCCGGTATTTGTCCACCCACAGACTCATTGTCGGTTGTCGGTAATCGGTAACCCGCCACCCGCTTCCCGCGCTCACAAACCGCCACCGCGCGCTCGCGCGCTTCTCCTCAAACAGCCTTCCGGCCACGCGCAGCCGCAGTACGGTGTGCACGTGACTGATGACAGCCATCCAACTTCTGCATGAGAGCCGGATACATTTCTGACCTCTTGCTTTCTTTGTACAGTACTTACTTGGAAACTCACAACATCTACCTTTTGGTTTTGCACATTGCTGCTTCATTCAGAACTCAAAAGAGCACAGTACATTTCTATCCTTATGCCTTTTTACCTCTGACACAAAACTAGGCAGTTTGTCATATTCATTTGTAATAAGGAGGTGGAAATGTTGATAAGTGACATATGTCTCAACCAAATGCCAATGTGTGAGAGGTAATTTCGGTTTAAACTTTAAGATGTGCCTGGACCAAATGATGCAGACGGTGCAACAAGTGACAGCTGGAAGGAGGGAAAAGGGAGAGCCGTGGCAGGAACAGGAAAGGGGAGAGTCGTGGCAAGGGCAGAGGAAAAGAGAACCATGGCCGGAACAAAGGAAGAGTGGAGGAACGCGAGACCGCGACAGGGAAACGAAGAGGACACTCAGATGTTACTATTGTAATGAAGAGGGACATTTTAAACGGGAGTGCTCCCGCTACAAGCAGGAGGTGAGGTCGTACGCCCTGATGGAGGAAGATTAGGGAGGTCGGGGGTTCCTACCCTTGGGGCAAAAGGACTATCGACAGGAACCCCTGGTAAACTTGAAAGTAGGGCCCCAAGGCTCGGAGATCACATTTATGGTGGACTCGGGAGTCGAAAGATCAAGTATAATCCAAATACCTCCCGGCATCCGAGCAGGAGGAAAAGTTATGGGGGTATCTGGAATTGGAGGACAGAAATTACAAGTCCCAGTGTTGGAGGACGTGGAAATTGGGTATGAACACAGAACTACTCAACGAGACTTCCTTCTACTGCCATCGGCGGGGTTTAATTTGTTAGGAAGAGACTTGCAGGTCAAACTAGGGATCGGAACGGTACCAAGTAACGGGGAAATGGTGGTAAGGTTGTTCGCCCTCGCCGAAGAAGATGATCAACAAATAGACCCGGAAGTATGGTACCGAGAGGGGAACATAGGGGGTCTAAACATCAAACCTCTCCAAATCACCATGTTACCAGGAAGAGGCCCGGTAAGAAGGAAACAATACCCGATTGCTATGGAAGGACGGGAGGGGTTACAACCTGTGATAGAAAGATTAATCACAGATGGACTACTGGAGGAATGTATGTCCCCTTTCAATACTCCAATACTCCCTGTGAGAAAGCCGGATGGGACGTATAGGCTGGTGCAAGACTTGCGGGGGTTGAATGAAGTAGTCCAGGCTAGATACCCGGTGGTGCCCAATCCCTACACGTTAATGAGTAAATTTCCCCCCGAACATGAATGGTTCAGCGTAATAGGTCTGAAGAATGCCTTCTGGGGTTGCCCCCTTGATGAAGAAAGTCGGAACCTTTTTGCATTTGAATGGGAGAATCCCTTCACCGGACGAAAGCGACAGTTAAGATGGACAGTCTTGCCGCAGGGATTCACGGAGTCACCCAGCTTGTTTGGACAAATACTGGAGCAGATCTTAGGAGGATTTCGGTGTAACGCGGAGAATCAATTGCTCCAACATGTCGATGATCTCTTCCTCTCAGGACCGAGAGAAGAGGAGGTACGAGCAGACACCGTTGCCCTGCTGAACTTCCTGGGGAAACAGGGCCTACGCGTCTCCAGGTCAAAACTCCAGTTTGTGGAGCAAGAAGTAAGATATCTGGGCCATCAGGTCAGTAAGGGGCATCGCCGTATCACGCCAGAACGAATACCGGGGATTACGGGTATGCCAATACCCAGGACGAAGAAGGAAATCAGACAATTCCTGGGGCTAGTAAGGTATTGCCGGATGTGGATTGAAAGTTACACCACTCTAGTAAAGTTTTTGTACGACAAACTGGGACAAGAAGAACAAAAACTGGACTGGTCAGATGAGAAGGAGCAGCGATTTAATATTATTAAAAGTAAACTGATCCGAGCTCCGGTATTGGCTTTACCCACCCTGAAGGAACCGTTCCAGTTATATGTCAATAGCGCCGGCGGTGTGCTTACTCAGCTGCGGGCAGGGAAACGTCAGCCGGTTGCATTTTTGTCAAAAATGTTAGACCCTGTGTCACGTGGATGGCCGACCTGTATCCAGGCAGTGGCAGCTCCGGCAATGTTAGTAGAAGAGGCCCGGAAACTTACCTTTGGAGGAAGAATCACAGTATACTCCCCACATTCGGTTAGTACCATACTGGCTCAAAAGGCTCACCGCTGGTTATCAGACTCTCGCATCCTGAAGTATGAGACGATTTTGATGACCGGAGACGATCTCAATTTTGCAAAAGATCTCAGTTGCAACCCTGCCCAGTTTCTATACGGACGTCCTGCAGACGGGGAACAGGAGCATGATTGTGTGGAATTTGTAGACTTACAGACCAAAAGCCGAGAGGACCTGCAAGAAGCCCCGCTGGGTGAGGGACAGGGTGGGGACTATATATACTGACTCAAAGTATGCATACGGAGTCGTTCATACTTTCGGGAAAATCTGGAAAGAGCGAGGATTGATAACTTCCCGGGGCAAGGAATTAGCTCACGAACAAATGATCAGCCTAACGTTGGAAGCCCTGGCGTTACCTACGGAACTTGCAGTAGTTCATGTACCCGGTCACCAGAAGGGGTCGACACCGGAAGCGGTGGGAAACCGGCTGGCAGACGAGGAAGCCAAGCGGGCAGCGGTCGGAAAATCCGTCCAATTGTTAACGTTAATACCGTTGCGGGAAGGGCTCGCTAAACAACCCGTCTTCACCCAGGGGGAGATTGATAAAATGGATCAATTGGGTGCCCGGCTAGATACTAACGGGAGTGGACGGTTCCTGATGGGAGACAAGTACTGAACAAACCGATCACCCGGGGTATTCTGCACCGATTACACCATCAGACCCACTGGGGGGTGCAAGCCATGTGTGGCACAATCCTGAGAGACTATGTATGCAGGGGGATATACACATTAGCCCAACAAGAGGTAGTCGGATGCCCCACTTGCCGGCGTATTAATCCGAAAGCCATGCGTTCTATGCCAGCTGGTGGTCAGCCCCTAGCGATTAGGCCATTTCAGAGGATCCAAGTCGACTTTACAGAACTACCCCCAGTACAGAGATGGAAATATCTGCTAGTAATAGTAGACCATTTCACTCACTGGGTAGACGCTTTCCCAACTGCCAAAGACGATGCACCACCGTGGCCCGACTGTTGTTAGAGAACATAATCCCGAGATATGGCATAATGGAATCTATCGACTCCGACTGCGGGACGCATTTTATTTCTAAGCTACACCATTTGATCTGTACTGCCCTGGGTGTCCAATGGAAATTCCACGCACCCTGGCATCCTCAGAGTTCGGGTCGAGTTGAGAGAATGAATGGCACGCTTAAGACCCAAGTGACTAAGCTGATGTTAGAAACTAAGTTACCCTGGCCAAAGTGCCTGCGTTAGGAACTAAGTTACCATGGCCAAAGTGCCTTCCCATTGCCCTATTGAGGATACGTACAGCACCTCGCCGGGATATCGGGTACACCCCCTATGAGATGCTGTTCGGTTTACCATATTGGAGTAAGGTTGATGGGTGTCCCACTCTACAAGGGGGAGATGTATTTGTCAGAGACTATTTACTGGCCTTATCCCGTTCTTTTGCAGAACTCCGGAGGAAGGGTATCCTGGCTCAGACTCCGCCGCTCGACTTCCTCTTGCATAAGGTGGAACCCGGAGATTGGGTACTTGTAAAGACCTGGAGGGCCGAAAAGCTCCAGCCGCAGTGCGAAGGACCGTTCCTGGTCCTGTTAACAACTGAAGCCGCTGTTCGGACGAAAGAAAAAGGGTGGGCCCACGCATCGAGGATAAAGGGGCCTGTTCCGCCAGAAGGAGAGAGCACTTGGACATGCGGGCCAGGGGACAAGCCATTGGTGGTAAAGCTGAAAAGACAGCGACAATGAACTCTACCTGGACTGTATTGGTGGGGATATTGATCAGTTTACTCCTGTATGTGGGGGAGGGCGAGGGGAGATGTGACAAATATCGGACTACGGTGAGGCTTGGGAGTCAGATCTACACGGGATCATTTGTGTCTCACTCCCATGTGAACGATCGGTGTTACGATGTGAATGCACGGCAAGAATGTTGCGAGGGTGGAAAACCCTATTATCAAGTGTATAATAAAGGGTACGGTGGCAAAGTCCGTGGATGCCCTAAAAATAACCGCTGGGTGTGTGTTAACAAAGATGGGCAGTGGGGCCTACCCTCCGTGTTGCTCAGAGAGCACAGGCAGTGGTGGTTCCACAACATGGGACGCGGGAACTTAAAGTGATGTTGCTGCGAGAGACCAAGGATTTCCCGGGCCCTTGAGGGAAGGGGGGGGGGCTTATCTTGGTCAGGCACATCTTAAAGAAAGAAAAGGGTGGAATTGTGAGAGGTAATTTCGGTTTAAACTTTAAGATGTGCCTGGACCACAGACTGATCTATAATAAAAGACAAAACCTTTGTTTCTTTTCTAACAACCATTTTATATACTCAAAAGTAGAGTAGTTTAAATTGTGCAGAATGCTGACAATTTGTGAGCTATAGTAAAAGCAAGCAGGCTCTTGATTAATGAAGCCATTCACACAGCAGAGAAGGATGAGTCCTTGGTTGATAAGACTCCAGGATGGGAGTACGACTTGAGACATCTGTTTTGATAAGACTACAGGGTGAGAAAAACAACAAACTTTGGAGACTCTGGAGCCTTTTGTTGCAGACTTTGTGATAAAAATAATGATGTTTTTAAGAATGTGAACCTTATGGCTTGTTGGAGCCAAGGAGAGGAGGGACTTGTGCTATATATAATGGAGACTTTGTAAGCCTCAGCGCGCCTTTTCTTTAAGGGTGCCCGACTCTGCAGACTTGACTTGTTAATAAAACTTTGTTTTCCTGAATTTGTCTAGAGCGATTATTGAGAAGCGATTTTCGTTTCTAACACAATGTATAATGTAAAAGAGGTGTAGACCTTAATCCAGTCAAGGTTGCTGCCAGTCAATCAAGGGTTTAATGGGATCTCATTTCCACAGTTTGGATGTGGTTAGCTAGCTGCTGTGGTGATGTGGAGATCCATGTCATTGCAGTCCAGGGAGTGGACCAGGTTTGATCCTGCATGTCCAGTCCAACAAATATGAGGATTAGTAGTGTGTTAGTCAGGGTGCTGCACGGAGATCAAACAAGGGTCTGCGTCATCATCATTTGGGGCTGTCATTTCAGTTCAGTCTCTGTTAAGTCATAGAATCATAGAGATGTACAGCACAGAAACAGACCCTTCGGTCCAACCTGTCCATGCCGACCAGATATTCCAACCCAATCTAGTCCCACCTGCCAGCATCCGGCCGATATCCCTCCAAACCCTTCCTATTCATACCAAATGCTGTTTAAATGTTGCAATTGTACCAGCCTCCACCACTTCCTCTGGCAGCTCATTCCACCCTCTGCGTGAAAAAGTTGCCCCTTAGGTCTCTTTTATATTTTTCCCCTCTCATCCTAAACCTATGCCCCTAAGTACTGGACTCCCCTACCCCAGGGAAAAGACTTTATCTATTTATCCTATACATGCTCCTCATTATTTTGTAAACCTCTATAAGGTCACCCCTCAGCCTCCGACACTCCAGGGAAAACAGCCCCAGCCTGTTCAGCCCCTCCCTATAGCTCAAATCCTCAAACCCTCGCAACATCCTTGTAAATCTTTTCTGAACCCTTTCAAGTTTTACAGCATCTTTCCGGTAGGAAGGAGACCAGAATTGCACACAATATCCCAACAGTGGCCTAACCAATGTCCTGTAAAGCCGCAACATGACCACCCAACTCCTGTACTCAATACTCTGACCAATAAAGGAAAGCATACCAAACACCATCTTAACTATCCTATCTACCTGTGACTCCATTTTCAAAGAGCTATGAACCTGCACTCCAAGATCTCTTTGTTCAGCAACAGTCCCCAGGACCTTACCATTAAATGTATAAGTCCTGCTAAGAGCTGCTTTCCCAAAATGCAGCACCTCGCATTTATCTGAATTAAACTCCATCTGCCACTTCTCAGCCCATTTGCTCCTCTGGTCAAGATCCTGTTGTAATCTGAGGCAACCCTCTTCGCTGTCCACTACACCTCCAATTTTGGTGTCATCTGCAAACTTACTAACTGTACCTCTTATGCTCACATCCAAATCATTTATATAAATGACAAAAAGAAGTGGACCCAGTACTGATCCTTGTGGCACTCCACTGGTCACAGGCCTCCAGTCTAAAAAACAAGCCTCCACCATCACCCTCTGCCTTCTACCTTTGAGCCAGTTCTGTATCTAAATGGCTAGTTCTCCCTGTATTCCGTGAGATCCAACCTTGCTATCCAGTCTACCATGGAGAACCTTGTTGAATGCCTTACTGAAGTCCATAAAGATCATATCTACTGCTCTGCCCTCATCAAGCTTCTTTGTTACTTCTTCAAAAAACTCAAGCTTGTGAGACATGATTTCCCATGCACAAAACCACGTTGATTATCCGTAATCAGTTCTTGCCTTTCCAAATGCATGTTCATCCTGTCCCTCAGGATTCCCTCCAACAACTTGCCCACCACTGAGGTCAGGCTCATCGGTCTATAGTTCCCTGGCTTGTCCTTACCACCTTTCTTAAACAGTGGCACCATGTTAGCCAACCTCCAGTCTTCCGGCACCTCACCTCATAGAGTCATACAGTCATAGAGATGTACAGCACGGAAGCAGACCCTTAGGTCCAACCCGTCCATGCCGAACAGATATCCGTACCCAATCTAGTCCCACCTGCCAGCACCTGGCACACAATCCTCCAAAGTCTACCTATTTATATACCCATCCAAATGCCTTTTAAATGTTGCAATTAAACTAGCCTCCACCACTTCGGCTGGCAGCTCATTCCATACATGTACCACCCTTTTTATCATTTACATAAGTGATTTGGATGCGAGCGTAAGAGGTACAGTTAGTAAGTTTGCAGATGACACCAAAATTGGAGGTGTAGTGGACAGCGAAGAGGGTTACCTCAGATTACAACATGATCTGGACCAGATGGGCCATTAGGCTGAGAAGTGGCAGATGGAGTTTAATTCAGATAAATGCGAGGTGCTGCATTTTGGGAAAGAAAATCTTAGCAGAACTTATACGCTTAATGGTAAGGCCCTAGGGAGTGTTGCTGAACAAAGAGACCTTGGAGTGCAGGTTCATAGCTCCTTGAAAGTGGAGTCATAGGTACATAGGATAGTGAAGAAGGCATCTGGTATGCTTTCCTTTATTGGCCAGAGTATTGAGTACAGGAGTTGGGTGGTCATGTTGCGGCTGTACAGGACATTGGTTAGGCCACTGTTGGAATATTGCGTGCAATTCTGGTCTCCTTCCTATCGGAAAGATGTTGTGAAACTTGAAAGGGTTCAGAAAAGATTTACAAGAATGTTGCGAGGGTTTGAGGATTTGAGCTATAGGGAGAGGTTGAACAGGCTGGGGCTGTTTTCCCTGGAGCGTCGGAGGCTGAGGGATGACCTTATAGAGGTTTACAAAGTTATGAGGGGCATGGATAGGATAAATAGACAAAGTCTTTTCCCTGGGATCGAGGAGTCCCGAACTAGACGGCATAGGTTTAGGGTGAGAGGGGAAAGATATCAAAGAGACCTAAGGGGCAACTTTTTCACGCAGTGGGTGGTACGTGTATGGAATGAGCTGCCAGAGGATGTGGTAGAGGCTGGTACAACTGTAACATTTAAGAGGCATTTGGATGGGTATATGAATAGGAAGGGTTTGTAGGGATATGGGCTAGATTGGGTTGGGATATCTTGTCAGCGTGGACAGGTTGGACTGAAGGGTCTGTTTCCATGCTGTAAATCTCTATGACTCTGTGTGAAAAAGTTGCCCCTTAGGTCTCTTTTATGTCTTTCTGCTCTCATCCTAAGCCTATGCTCTCTTGTCCATTGGAAAAGACTTTGTCTATTTATCCTATCCATGCCCCTCATGATTTTGTAAACCTCTGTAAGGTCATCCCTCAGCCTCCAACACACCAGGGAAAACAGCCCCAGCCTGTTCAGCCTCTCTCAATAGCTCAAATCCTCCAACCCCCCCTGGCAAAATTCTTGTACATCTTTTCTGAATTATTTCAAGTTTCATAACATGTTTCCTTCTCCTGTGATTATTGATGATACAAATATTTCAGTAAGAGGCCCAGCAATCTCTTCCCTAGTCTCCCACAGAATTCTAGGGTACACCTGATCAGGTCCTGGGGATTTATCCACCTTTATGTGTTTCAAGACATCCAGCACTTCCTCCTCTGTAATATGGACATTTTTCAAGATGTCACCATCTATTTCCCTACATTCTATATCTCCCATGTCCTTTTCCACAGTAAATACTGATGCAAAATACTCATTCAGTATCCCCCCCATTTTCTGCGGCTCCACACAAAGGCCACCTTGCTGATCTTTAAGGGGCCCTCTTCTCTCCCTAGTTACTCTTTTGAACTTAATGTATTTATAAAAACCCTTTTTTTTACAAATTCTCCTTAATTCTATTTGCCAAAGCTTTCTCTTGTCGCCTTTTTGCCCTCCTGATTTCCCTCTTAAGTATATTCCTACTGCCTTTATACTTTCTCTGGACTCTGGTTATCTCATTTCTGAAGGCTACCCATTTTCCAACCATCCCTTCGCCTGCGAACATTCAGCAGGTAATCAGTTTTTGAAACTTCTTTTCTAATATCGAGAAAATTGGCCTTTCTCCAATTTAGAACTTCAACTTTTAGATCTGGTCTATTCTTTTTCAACACTATTTTAAAACAAATAGAATTATGGTCTCTGGCCCCAAAGCGCTCCCCCACTGACACCTCAGTCACCTGGCCTGCTTTATTTCCCAAGACTAGGTCAAGTTCTGCACCTTCTCTAGTAGGTACATCCACATACTGAATCAGAGCATTTTCTTATACACACTTAACAAATTCCTCTCCATCTAAATCCTTAACACCATGACAGTCCCAGTCAATGCTTGGAAAGTTAAAATCCCCTACCATAACCACTCTATTTTTCTTACAGACAACTCAGATCTCCTAACAAATTTGTTTCTCAATTTCCCTCTGACTATTTGGGGGTCTATAATATAATCCCAATAAGGTAATCATCCCTTTCTTATTTCTCAGTTCCACCCAAATAATTTCCATGGAAGTATTCCCAGGAATATCCTCCCTCAGTACAGCTGTAATGCTATCCCTTATCAAAAACACCACTACCCCTCCTCTTTTGCCTCCTTTTCTATCCTTCCTGTAACATTTGTATCCTGGAACATTAAGCTGCCAATCCAGTCCATCCCTGAGCCATGTTTCTGTAACTGCTATGGTATCCCAGTCCCATGTTCCTAACCATGCCCTGAGTTCATCTGCCTTCCCTGTTAGGCCCCTTGCATTGAAATAAATGCATTTTAATTTATCAGTCCTACCTTGTTCTCTACTTTGTCCCTGCCTGCACTGACTGTATGATTCACTTCTTTTCTCAAATGTACCAGTCTCATATTGATCTCTTTCCTCACTATATCCCTAGGTCCCTGCCCCCACCTTAATACTTTAAATCCTCCTGAGCAGCTCTAGCAAATCTCCCTGCCAGTTTATTAGTCCCCTTCCAATTCAGGTGCAATCCATCCTTCTTGTACAGGTCACTTCTAGCCCAGAAGAGATTCCAATGATCCAAAAATGTTAATCCTCCTCCCATACACCAATTCCTCAGCCATGCATTCATCTGCTCTATCCTCCTATTCCTGCTCTCACTAGCTCGTAGCACCGGGAGTAATCCAGATATTAATACTCTCGAGGACCTCCTTTTTAAATTCCTTCCCAACTCTGTAATCTCCCTACAGAATCTCAACCTTTTCCCTTCTTATGTTGTTGGTTCCAATGTCTACAATGACCTCCTGCTGGCCCCTCTCCCCCTTGAGAACACTCTGCACTCTCTCTGAGACATCCTTGATCCTGACACCAGGGAAGCAACACACCATTCTGATTTTTCGCTGCTGGCCACAGAAACGTCTGTCTGTGCCACGGACTAGAGAGTCCCCTAACACAATTGATCTCTTGGATTCCGATGTACTCCTCATTGCATTAGAGCCAGTCTCAACACCAGAAACTTGGCTGTTCGTACTACGTTCCCCTGAGAATCCATCCCCTACATTTTCCAAAACAGCATACTTGTATAGCCACAGAAGACTCCTGCACTATCTGCTTACCACTCTTACCATTCCTGGAGTTAACCCATCAATGTGACTGTCTCTGTGACTTTTCCCCTTCCTATAACTGCCATCCATCATATCCCCTTGCTCTTGTAAATTCCTCATTGTCTCTAGGTGTCTAAACCAACTGATCCATTCAATCTGATAGGGTTTGCAACCAACAGCATGTATTGCAGATATAATCCTCAGTAACCTGTAAACTCTCCCTAAACTCCCACATCCGACAAGAAGAGCATATCACTCTACTAAAGGCCATTTTTGCTTCTTCACAATCTACAGACCCAGAAGATTGCACCTTCTTATTCCTCTACAAAACATTGATCCAGGTTAAATAATAGTTATGGCTTATATTTTAAGTTTAATCAAGAGACATATCTCAATAAAACATATAATCAAGAAAGAACCCACTCTACTCACTACTGCAGACTTACTGTAAGCCCACGTTTAAATATTCACTTCTGTTTCTGTGCTGTGACCTCTCCCAAACAAGTTCCTCTTAGATTAGTTGTGAATTTCACTGTTTGTTAATTTTGCCAAACGTACTCCGATGTCCAGCAATACATGAATTCAAACAGCAAAGGCAGTAACTGTGCAAGTTCACTGCTCTATCAGTTTCTTTCTCTCTCTCTCTCCTGCACTGACCTCACCATGTCCTTCCTTTATCTGTAACTCTCTCTTTTAAAACTGCTGTTGTTTTGACTTTTTTTTTCTCCAAAGTTCCAAAACAATGCAACAGCATATAAAACAGTAGTTGCTGCTCCTGGAATTCAAGGAAATCACCTCCAACACATAAAATACCTCTAAAAGGAGCAGCTGTTACAGCCAGAAATTTTTTCCATCCTCCATCTTGGATTACCCAGAATCAATCCTGCGAGTCTTTGCACTGCAAATCAAGGAGAGCCTGCTTTGCAGGATGGACAATAACAGGAAGCAAATCAATGTATCATGGTGGGAAATCATAGAATCTGTACAATGTGGAAACAGACCATTTGGCCCAACAAGTCCACACTGATACTCCAGAAAGTAACCTACCCAGACCCATTGCCTTACCCTATTACTCTACATTTACCTCAACTAGTGCACCTAACCGACACATCCCTGAACACTGTGGGCAATTTAGCATGGCCAATTCGCCTATACTCTACATATTTGGATTGTAGGAGGAAACCAGAGCACCCAGAGGAAACCCATGCAAACACAAGGAGAATGTGCAAACTCCACACACATAGTTGCCCAAGGTTGGAATTGAACCTGAGTCCCTGGCACTGTGAGGCAGCAGTACTAACCACTGAGCCACCGTGCCGCCCATGAAATTATAGAGCATGGGAGGGCATGATGCATTGAAGGGGGGATGGTGGTCATTGATAGCACCAAATACTGGCTTCAATAAGGAGGACAGTATATGTTAATGTTTGGTATAACTAAACTTAGTCCCAGGGTTCATTGGTAAAGTGGGGAGATAAAGAGTTAAATAAAAAGATGAGTGGGAATGTGGGAAGACTTAAACCTAATGGAGTTGATAGTGGTGTAAGGTAAAGAACATGAAGGCTTGAAAGTTATCAAGAATACCATGAACAGTTTTGGGCCCCATATCCAAGGAAAGATAGACTGGCATTGGAGACAGTCCAGAGAACATTCACTAGACTGATATCTTGTATGGAAAGACAATTTTTTAACTACATTGGGTCTTTACTCATAATTTAGAAGAACAAAAGGTGACTTTATTGAAAAGGTGACTTTATTGACAAGGGGTCTTGACAAGGTGGATGTGGAAAGGTTGTTACTCATTGTAGGAAGTGTCTAGGACCAGAGGCCATAAACTCACAGTAAGAGGTTACAAATTTAAGACAGTGATGAGGATGAATTTTTTTCTCTGAGGGTATCAAATCTGTGGCATTTGTTACTACTAAGGACTGTTGAGACTGGATCACTAAGTGTATTCCAGGCTGAGATCATTTTTTTTTTAAATTAGTAAGGGAATCCCAGAGGCTGCAATGATATGCCTGCTCAGCTTGGGCCACAGTGTGCATTTGGTCTAAAACAGCAGAAAGTGCTGTGTATGCTTTGATTGGTGAGACTGGATCACTAAGTTTATTCCAGGCTGAGATCAAGTTTTTTTTTAAAATTAATATGGGAATCAAGGGTTATAGGTAAAAGGTAGGAAAATGGAGTCGAGGATTATTAGATCAGCCATGATCTCATTGAATGACAGAATGTACTCGATATGCTGAATAGCCTGCTACTGCTCTGACATTTTATAGTCTCTCTCAGGGAACTCAGGTAGGGACTCAAATGCGGTGATGTACAAGAGAATTCAGATGACCAGATACACAAGATGCATAGGGGATTTACAGTCTCAAGAGACAGTTTATTGTCAAGGTCAAAGGAGTGCAGTTCCATTGGAGCCTATACAGAACTTGAATTCAATCTTACCACCACTAAAGTGGTGACCAATTCCATGACAGCACTTATGGTCCTGCCTGTAGTACAGCATCTAGTGGCTGAAGTATTAGTTTCCGTTGCAACATAACAAAAACAATCAATGTCACTCTGCTGTGGTGAAAGCTTAGTTTGAGGCCATGAGATCTATGCTTGCTTCTGTGCAAGCTCAACCACTACCATCATGACTGCGGATCCCTGTACTGAAAGGGGCAAACGGAGTCTGACAGCATTGCAGTTTCCAACAGTTTAGCAGAATTGCTGATGTGCCATCCTGTTGGAGTGATGGTGACATTGCAGAGCAGAGATCTATTTTCCTTTTTGGATGTCAGCTTTTGTGTTGCTATGTCTGCCAGCTGACAAGTGTCCTCACTGATAACTGTTAGCCAGCAGCTCAGACAGCTCCGAGCAAAGTTGAGATGGTGTCATTTGAAGATGTAGCCTCAAAGTTGAGAGCTGATTATGGTTATGCTGCAAAGCCATCTGAGTTTGCATAGTGAAAAATCAGTATTCTTCCATGAACTGTGCTGCAACCATTGAGGAGCACAGAATTGGAGCACTGAGACAGGTGAGAGCACCTACAAGACAGTCACGAAGGGAATACAGATGGATGAAAAGTTAATTGATGCTTGCATAGTTAATGTTAAATTGCTAGGGTATTATAGAAAGGTTTTGTTGCAGAATTCTAATCAAGAGAATTCTACAATGGGATGTCACAGATAGATAGGAAAACAGTGAAGGAGTAGCGGTAATGGATGATGTCCTAAGAGAACCTAAGTTTGATTCTGTGCACATAATCAGTCTGGCCAGAGTGAAAGTATCATAAATCCTTCCCCATTACATCATCCTTCTCTTCTTCCTCCTTCCACACAGAGATTTATCTTTTTACAGCTTCTGCTCTCATCTCCATATTGTGTTGCAGATCCAGAAGTGCTGTAACTGTAGCATCATGCCTTGTGAAGCATTTATGTAGATAGGTCATCAAATTCTCCACTCCTCCTGCGAGAAGATGCACCCAAACTATCTGACAGATCTAGCAATTTACAGACAGTAGTCTAAATCACCTTTGGTTGACTTCCACTTTATTTTTGATTTTGATTTTGGCAGTTGAAGTTTTAAGAACATGTGTCAAATGAGCCAGAATGGTTGTTTGATGTTACAGTCCTAGAGGCTGCAATAACGCTACTCAGCTTGGGCCACAGTGTACACTTGGTATAAAACAGCAGAAAGGGCTGTGCATGCTTTTATATGGACCTCCAGATGCTGTAACTCAAACAATACTGTACAAGGCTGATTTTTTTTCATTTCATATGAGATCCAGTTGCTAAATTTTCCTTTTCTTCTAGAGATGCTGATGGTCCTTCTATATTTTTATTTCATGTTAATCTGACCCACTAATCCAAAATGCAGGATGCCAAATTTGGGAAATCCAATCTTGACTAATTTGAATTTTCACCTTTACAATTAAACCCAAATAGCATTTAATTAAAACTGGAACTAATTTCCCCAAAATCCAAAGATAAAAGTGGAAATTATTTTCTCTCATCATCAATTTTTAAGGATACTATCCCAATTTCAAGATTCCATTCGGGATTTTCAGAAACTATCCCACAATAAGTGGCCCAATTTCATGGGCATTGTGTTAGAGCATAATAACATGGTTACATAATGCGTTTATTTTCTGATCTTCAACTATTTCATGATTTTCCCTTATCTGCTCAAATAAATTGAGTGTGCAATGTTGCTAGATGCTGTTTGAATAAAAATATCAAGTAAAAGGGGTTGTTCATGACTAACAGACTGGTTGTCAGTTAGAAATACCTATGATGTCTGGAGCTTGTCCATCAAATTATAATGGGGCTTACTCCAAACGCAACTGTTGGACCAGCACTTAGAATATTTAATGGCTGTGAATTGCTCACAGTCCTACTTCTAGTCAGGATCTCAAGCAATCATCATTCCAGACTCCTACATCACAGTATGTTGTAGCCTACTACACAAGGGTACGGCACAGTCAGATACTAGACTGCCAACAAATATAAACTTTGAATGTTATTATTATTCTGCTATGGTTATTACTTAAACGGATGATTTAATGAAATGTGTTGAAAGTGAGCTTTGCTTATTGTCACCTGCAGTTTGCATTAACATGATGAAACTAACAATTTTTTAAGGGGTTTCAAAAGCAAAGCCCTTTATTCACTGTGCTATCAATCTTTATTATCACTGTAGCAATTTAGTTTGGTACTTCCTGACTGGATGGACTGAAATCTGTACAAATGAAACTGAAATATTGTTATTTGAAATACAATGCAGTTTGCTAGCTTCTAAATGTCTTTGCCAATTATGGAAGTACAGTTATTTACATCAAAAACTTCAACTGCTAAGGCCCTAAGGTATGAATTCCTGCTATAAAGCAATCAATCACCTAACCTGCCTCTTTAGCCAAGCTTTTGGTTATCCCTGTAAGAACTCCTTATGCGACTTGGTGTCACATTTTGTCTCACATCATATGAGCATGCAATTTTGGAAAGGGAATAGGTTTCTCTGGTCTTCGATCCTACTCCCCCATTGTCAATCATCCTATTCAGTACCCTATTCCTGTTTTTGCCCCATAACCTTTGAGCCCTTTAGGTGTAAGACTATATCTAACTCTCTTATGAAAATATTCAAATTTTGGCCTCAAAAACTATCAGTGGCAGAGAATTCCATAGGTATACCACTCTCGGGGTGAAGAAATTTCTGCTTATCACAGTCTGAAGTGACCTCCCCCATATCCCTATATATGGATGTCCATTGATGAAGTCGCATAAGGAGATCTTACAGGGATAACCAAAAGCTTGGCTAAAGAGGCAGGTTAAGTGATTGATTGCTTTATAGCAGGAATTCATATGGATGATGCCTATGCATTTTTCCCTGTGATGCTGTTTGCTGCTGGGCAGCATGGAGACTGCTCACTGCCAGCAGTGAGCTGAAGTTGTCAGGTATGTGCCCTGAATTCCATGTAGAGAATTCTCAATGTCTAGCTTGTTTGTCGCGTTTGGTAAGAGAGGATATTAATGAAGCAACAATAAGGCATTTAACAAGCCCCTCAACTGGTAGCTCATCATTACCTAGTGAGAAACTGCCTTGCCACTCAGCAAAAGTATAAAAAAATGGATAAAGGTGCTCCTAATGTTGAGATACCCAAGCTGCAAATCTCATCTGATTCTGTCACAAATCTTGTCATAGCCCACATTGTTCAGGCAGTGCAGATTCAACATGATAATGCAAAGAGTAGGAAATTATATTTATATGATGAGACTTAACTAGAAACTGAACTGAATTGGGCACATAACACTGTCACTACAACAGCAGGTCTGGGACTAGGAATTCTACAGCAACTACACACCTCCTGACTCCCCAGAGCTTGTCTGCATCTACAAGATATAACAGGAGTGTGATAGAATACTCTCTACCTGCATGGATGAGTGCAGTTCTAACAAAATTCAACAAGGTTGTC
This sequence comes from Chiloscyllium plagiosum, assembly GCF_004010195.1. Taxonomy (NCBI): domain Eukaryota; kingdom Metazoa; phylum Chordata; class Chondrichthyes; order Orectolobiformes; family Hemiscylliidae; genus Chiloscyllium; species Chiloscyllium plagiosum. The sequence goes on along the minus strand of NC_057715.1, from coordinate 88,008,007 downwards.
ACTACTCAGGATAAAATAGTCCATTGACTGTCACTCTAACCACCACTTACAAAATTTATTCTGAACACCATCGACACACAGTGGTAGCAATGTGTGGCAGCAATGTGTACCATTTTTTGTCATCCATGAGATGCATGGAACAATGAGAAGATAAGATTGAAATAACTCCACAGACACCAGTATCCTGTCACCAAGTTACTCTTTATTTACACATGTACAGTCCTTGGCTATAGTACTGCATCATACAGAATCAGGTACCAGACTGTCTGTATCTCTGATACACAGCTAGGGGTCCCTGACTGGACCAGTAAAAGCTCCAATCAGGGAAGTTATATTTCGCTGACCTCGTTACAATCACTACATCCCTCCCACCCCAAGTCCATGGGCATAGGCCAGTCCTCTTCCTTGGAGCATTTTATGGAAAGTTGGTACATTACCTGGTGTCCATCTTGGCATCTTTGTATCCTATAAAACTCCTATAAAAGGGTCAGCTTTAGAAATGGTCTCATAGATAAGCCATTGCTTTCAATGAAATAAATAAACAACTGATGCTGTTTGCTGCTGGGCAGCATGGAGACTGCTCACTGCCAGCAGTGAGCTGAAGTTGTCAGGTATGAGCCCTGAATTCCATGTGGAGAATTCTCAATGTTTAGCTTGTTTGTCGCGTTTGGTAAGAGAGGATATTAATGAAGCAACAATAGGGCATTTAACAAGCCCCTCAACTGGTAGCTTATCATTACCTAGTGAGAAACTGCCTTGCCACTCAGCAAAAGTATAAAAAAAAGGATAAAGGTGCTCCTAATGTTGAGATACGCAAGCTGCGAATCTCGTCTGATTCTGTCACAAATCTTGTCATAGCCCATATTGGGCATTTTAGTGTTCATTCAACATGGGTGGCATGTAATGGACTGGAGATCACCTCTAGCGCCAGGAGCACCTCAGTAGAATCTCACTCGTCTGGCAGCAAAAGAATGGAGGCAGCTACTTCCATCATCGCCATCTCCGATTCAGAACACTCGAAAATGTTTAACAGATGATTCCGCAGGTTCCAGCAGCATTTCCAAATATTCTGAGGGGCAGAGTATATTTGGCTCCTGCATTGTTTTGAACATCGCAGCTTTCATATGGGTCCAGTTGCTTATTCAGGACCATCACACCTACCCGAAATCTCTACATCTCTGGTTCTGACCTCACACCACTCATGTCTCTTACTCATGCAGGGCCATTTCTGTGATTTTTAGAACAAACTTTGTCCCCTGCACCAAACTGGCTCTCTTGGGTCTGGTATTGTAGTCCATGCCATTTCAGTTATGGATGGTGGTGCCTTATCTTTTTAAGTAGATCAAGTAGGGGTTTGTTTTTCATGATGATCATGAATTTCCATCCATAAAGGTATTGGTGGAACTTTCTGACTACAAAAAAAAAGCCAATTCTTCTTTTCTGGGTGTATGTACACTATGCATTAGCCAAAGTCCTGGATGCATAAGCTACTAGATGTTCCTCTCCCTTGGGCCACCTTGAGTGAATACCACTCCAAAGCCATACGTGGAGACATTACACATCAATACCAGATCTTTCTTGGGTTAATAATATGCCAACACCTCAGAGGATGACAGTTGTTTATTTATTTCATTGAAAGCGATGGCTTATCTATGAGACCATTTCTAAAGCTGACCCTTTTATAGGAGTTGATACAAAGATGCCAAGATGGACACCAGGTAATGTACCAACTTTCCATAATAATTTACCAACACAAGAACTGACCTTAACTCCTGAACAGATTTGGGAGTCGTGGCACTTTTGAGCTCCCTCATTTTATCTTCCTATGAGTATAACCTAGTCTTGTCGGCTCTGTAGCCCAAGTACGTCAGCTGGGAGCCGGGAACACACATTTTCCCCTTCTTAAGTGACGCCTGCCTTGGAAAAATGCTTTAGGACTATATCCAAGTTCTCTAAGTGTGCCTTATTAGATTCTTCTGTTATCAAGATGGCAACCTGAGGTAGATCTTGCAAAATGTTCTTCATCATCCACTGAAAAATTGAATAGGCTGACGATACTGCAAATGGGGGCTCGTATATTGATACAAGGCCTTGTGTGCATTCTTTGCTAGGAATCCTGATCTAAACACAATTGCAAGTTAGTGTGGCTCAAATTCAGCTTCATGAAGGACAGCCCACCCTTCCAGCTTTGCATATAATCCTCTCTTTGAGGGATTGGGTATTTATCCAGCTGTGAAAAATCGTTTAACTGTTTGTTTAAAATACCCACAAAGGTGAACTGACCTATCAAGCTTCAAAGTTAGTACAATTGGCGCTGCTTCTTCTGCAAATTGGACTGAATTGATGAATCCTCCACATTCCAGTCTTCTGATTTCTGCATCTATTTTTGCTCGTAAGACAAATGGCACTGGAAGACCTTGCAGAATCACAGAATTGCTTTTGAGATCAAAGTGCAAATTCGCTTTGGCCTCTGATAGTCCCTCAACCTTCCTGGAAGAATTTGAGTATTTAATTAGGACTTCATTCAGGCAACCATGTTGAGTGTATCTCGGTGAATCTCTTGTAACCAACTTTGCCACATTAAAGTTTGGGCCTGAGCCATTTACTGCAATCGCCGGTAACTGAACCAGCTGTTTTTCATATGAGACCAGAAGGAAAGTTTTATCCTTAATCTGCAAAGGTTCCCCAGTATAGCTTCTCAACCTAGCAGAGGTCTTGTCCAGAGTTAAGAGTTAGAGTTCAGGCGAATTTTATTAAAAAGGTGTTCTGCCATCGTTGATGCCACCATTAGACTTGGAGGACCATTTAACCAGAGTTTTATCTTGATTGCTTCTGACATTGATGTTGCTAAGCAATTTAAAAGTTCCAAATTTTTAACGGTAAGAACTCTCCTAGATACCCGCCTGGATATCGGCCTATGAGTTATCTTACTTACCTTAGGTCTAGATTTAGATTCCCTACAGTGTGGAAACAGGCCCTTCGGCCCAACAAGTCCACACCGATCCTCCGAAGAGTAACCCACCCAGTCCCATTTCCCTCTGACTAATGCACCTAACACTACGGGCAATTTAGCATGGCCAATCCACCTGACCTGCACATCTTTGGACTGTGGGAGGAAACCAGAGCACCCGGATGAAACCCATGCAGACACGGGGAGAATGTGCAAACCCCACAAAGAAGTCACCCGAGGCTGGAATTGAACCTGTGTCTCTGGTGCTGTGAGGCAGCAGTGCTGACCACTGAGCCACCGTGCCGCCCCGTCTAGTAGGAGCTTTGCTGTCTTGCGTCCTCATGGAACAACTACAATGGCTTGCTGGCTAGGATCCTGAAGAAAATTTTAACTATTTGATCAGGGCTTGATTGTTTTTGGGCTTTTCAGTGGGCTGACTAGATTTCCTCTGTTCAGGAAATGTCCTGAGGGAGGCTATGAAATTGTCTTCACTCATGTGGTGTTCCCCATACTCAGTAGAGTGGCGTGGAAGTCCACTTCCATCGGAATATCCTGCAAATCATATGCTTCACTTACCACATTTTCCAATGATAAAGCCAGTTGTAGCACCTGTTTGAAGTGCAGTTGGGCTTCAGATCGCGCAGTTACACCATAGAATTCCAACAGTGTGGAAGCAGGCCATTCGGCCCATCAAGTCTGTATCAACCTTCTCAATAGCATCCCACCCAGACCCACCCCCTCCCTGTAACCCTGCATTCTCCATGGTTAATCCACCTAACCGGCACATCCCTGGACATTGTGGGCAATTTAGCATGGCCAATTCATCTAATCTGCACATCTTTGGACTGTGGGAGAAAACCATGCAGACAAGGAGAGAGCATGCAAACTCCACTTCAAGCAGTTGCCTGAAGCTAGAATCAAACCTGGGACCCTGGTGCTGTGTGCCAACTGTGCTAAGCAATGAGCTACCAAGCTGCCCATTAATCCTGCTTACCAGACAGTCTCTAAGTATCTCATTAAGAGATGCTTAATTGGATGCTTACATCCAATTTACAGGCTTCTTCCAGTCATTTTAACTTGATCAAAAACCCTGATACAGATTCCTCTGGCTCTCAAGTTGTCGAGTAAAAATGGCAGTGTCTCAGAATTAGAAGAGACTTAGGGTCGTACTATCCCCTAACAATGTCTGTCAATTCCTGAAAGGTTTTAATATATGGTGCATTAGAGAAGGTTAGTTCCTAATGACAGAAAAAAAACTGTGACTCTACAGGTTTTCAGGAGAATTCCATCTGCTTTTTGTCTACCCCAATGACATTTACCCAGAAAAACTAACACATTCTTTCCACACACTGGGCTCAGTCCTCGATGACAGGGTCAAACACGTCAAACTTCCCAAACAAAGGCATGATATAAGGAATGCCTACTCTAACCCAAAGCTGACTGTTGTAAGGAGTGTTTCGTCAGGATAGTGCTTTTCTTTCATTGCCACTGAAATAACATCACAGAGGCCGGTATCCCATCATCAAATCACACTTTATTTATACATGAACAATCCTTGATTAGAGTACTGCCTCATACAGAGTCAGGCACCAGAGAGTCAGTATCACTGATACTCAGCCAGGGCTTCCTGATTAGATCAAGTTAATAGGCCCAAAAAGAAAACTCATATTCTGTGATATCCAGGAGAAAGTGAAGACTGCAGATGTTGGAGAGTCAGAGTAGAAAAATGTGGCACTGGAAAAGCACAGCAAGTCCGGCAGCACCGGAGGAACAGGAGAGTCAACTTTTTGGGCATAAGCTCTTCATCAGGTTGTGAAGTTGTCTTCGCTCAAGTGATGTTTCCCATGCTCAGTAAGGGTGGCAAGGAAGTCCAGTTCCATCAGAATACTCTGCAACTCATATGCTTCATTTACCACATTTTCCAATGATAAAGCCAGTTGCAGCTCCTGTTTGAAGTGCATTTGGGTTTCAGCTAGCACCAGCTGTCTGACCTTGTTACAATCACTACAGGTGAGCCAACCATGCATGAGGCATTGCCTGGAGCTGAACCATTCCAGACAACCAGGACAGAGCACATGGGTCCTAAGGGGTTGAGGGACGGCAGACTGGAGACAATGGGGACACCCTTGAAAGCACTTCAGTCTCTGAAAGATAATCCTCAGATCCTTTGACAGTGACCTGAATGTTGTAGAGTGGACCAATGTCTGAGGTAGTCCTTGCAAAGATCAGGTAGCCCTAAATGTGCTGGGCCCATGTAGATTTCAGGTACCAAGAGGATGCATGCCTAAGCCATCTAGTTTCCTCGAAAAAAAAAGGCCAGCTCCCATAATATATGCATTAGTTTGAATATAGTTTAGGAGCACCCATAAATGACCACATAAATATATCAACTTGATGTTTAACTGGGTGGTATCTCTTTATTCAATGTAGAGCCTTACTTGTTCAATCAGATTTAAGGATGATGTGACACACACAGCAGCTTGACTGCTTATTTCTAAACCAGTATAGCCTGACCAGATGTGGAAGTGGTACCAGGGTTGGTAATGGTATTTGATGAATTTGTGGGATCATATCTAGATGGTAGTTACTTGGGACAGAATGACACTTGCTTAAGATCAAATGCTTTAACTTGTGGAGGGTGTTGTGCTGCATCTGGTGCACAGTACTGACAAACCAGGAAACTCCTTACCACCTGCCATAAACAAATAGGAAAGGTATCCAGACTGATTTTTAAAAATGTATTCATGGGATTTTGGTGTCATTGGCTGGGCCAGCATTTATTGCTCGTCCCTTATTGCTCTTAAGAAGGTGGTGGCATGGTGAACTGCCTATTGAGCTGCATTCTGGCAAACCTTCCATGCACATCAACTCCTGAAATGGGGCTTTAACCTGGACCTTCTGACCCAGATATAGGGTTGCTACTACTGTGTCACAAAAGCCTCCCTCTACCACACATGCAACATTATAAACATTATGAACAAAGTCTCCTTACCTAAGAAAATATATAGTAGCTTTAGAGAAAGTGTAATGAAGGTTCATTTGATTGAATATTTGAATTAGTGGATTGTGCTCTGGTAATAGAAGGAGCAAACTGGACCTATATTTTCTCTAGTTTAGAAGAATGAAGAGTGATTTGACCAAAATATGTCAAATTTTTAATTGACTTGCTATACTAACTGCTGGGATCCTGGAATCCTTGTACACAAAGTGCTCCATGTTTTTCTCAATCAACATCATAAAACTTATCTTTTTTTTATCTTGTTACTGTTTATAGGAGTTTGTTGTATGCATATTGTATGCATTTGCTATATTACAGCAACAACCACTCTTCAGTACTTAATTGACTCTAAGTGCTTTGAAATTTAGAGTTTCATGAAAAGCATGATATGAATGCAAGTCTTTCTTTTTTTAATTCCATCCATTCATTGTTGATAATCTGCCTCCCAGATGTCCAGGCCCAAATACATGTTCGCAATTTGACAGCTTTAGTAATGGCACAACTAATGGTTTCCATTGCTGAAACTATTGCATAAAGGAGCCAAGACTGACTTACCCTAAAAGACAAGATACATTTTTTTTCTTACCATGCCAGTGCTCAGCAAGAAGCCTTCAATAAACAATAATTCTTTAATGCTTGGGATGGAGTGGTGCTTCAGTTAGTATTGTAATTATAGAGTGAGCCATTCCCATTAGGAAAGGTCCTCCATAACAGTCTAACAGCAATTATCAGTTGAGCTCACAATGTGGCTCACTAACTCTTGCTAGAAACTACAATCATACAAAGGCATCTTCCTGCTAAAGGCAAATGGAACATGTCAAGACCTTCAGCTGAAACTTCTCATATTTTAGCTCAGTGTCAATTTTGTTGTGAATCACAGAAGGTTTCTCTCCACAGGGCTCAGTGATAGTTTTCACTATATCATACCAAATTCATCTCATTAACTACCTAACCTATTCTGTGACAGCCCTCTTGGACAATACGATTCTATCACTTGTTGTACCTGGAAGAACTTACCACTCTGTAGGTATTCTGGGAAAAACCGGCATCCCTGATTTCCAGGCCATATTTGAAATCTGTTATCTACCAGTTCAAATACTGGCAATCTAAAGCTGCCCTGCTTGACATCAGACTAATTCAGAAGGATGTCAGACAAGGGGGCATTGGCATTCTCTGAAATGGGCTGAAGATCCTCCTAGATGAGGCCAGGAAGAGGAAGTCTGTCCTTTTTCTTGGAGAATTTGCAGCAGAGGCCACAACACCAGATCCTGACAGTCTAGGCCAGGGCTGCCACCCAGTTCCATCTTCACAATCTGGAGGGATGCCTAGCACTTTGAAGAGTAGGTGAATTTTCTTCTCTATTCTGTCAGAGTAAGTGCCCCACTTTTATCTTTACTACCTAAAACTCATTCTATCTCTGCAACAGCACACACATCTCACTAAGGTTCATGTTCTACCGTTCTTTCTATTGCAGGCAGCATCTTTCCTAACTCGCTCTCACCCATCCCAACACCACAAAACTGCAGACCCTGCATGCTGCTGTGCTACATACTTACTCACACAGGACACATCACCACCTTCCCCCAACGTGCACTAGCACTAATAGCTATGCCACCTGCTTTCATCTCGCTCAATCCTTCCCTTTCTCTCATTTCAGGAGAAACCAACCCATCGCAGGGCGAGAAAGGTCCAGATAAGTGGGAGAGCACCTGGCATTCAACTCCTCATCGTCTATGAAAAATGCTTTCTGGCATTTACAGGAAAAGACCCGGACCACTCCTGCATGGATGCCAAGACACACATGTCCCATCAAATCTCTGCATACTATTCTTCATTCCAGTGCATCATTCATACCAACCTGCTGTCAATGTCAAACATTGCACACAACCTCTTCATTGCCTTCTCTTTTTTTTAATGTCTTTTGCATTGCCTTCTCTCTTTGTAAGTTGAAGTAGGACATCTGTTGTCTCAGCAGCCAAGAGTACTGGCTAAAAAAAAGGGCCATTCATCAAACCATGCAGGAGGAGACTTCCAAGGCCTCAGACGAAACATCGACAAAGCTGCCTCCTGTAACCCCCACCAGCTTAGATCCTGACACCGGAATGGAATTGTAATTAGTTTAGAGTCTGAAGCAAAAGTTGGTAAACACATCCCTGCCAGATATCCGCAGCAAGCTGAATAAGAAATGCCTAATGCTATTAGCGTTTGCTGGTCTGCTCAAGATGCGCCTCTGCTGAGCCCCAGGTAGAAGAGGACCCTTTGGGGTTGGCAGTCAGGGTTTTCATACATGTGCCCAAGGAGACTCAAAAACAGGCAGGGATATGGAGACAATGACCCTCATTGTCCAGAGGCTGCAAGAATGCTATGCTATGGGATCCAGCTGCCTTCAGTATCAGCTGAATGCCTCCATGGATAGCATGATGGGTGTCATGGAAAACAGAGTCAAGCAGTTTCAGGGTCTGTTGATATGTGCACAGACCTGCACTCCATCCCCTAGTCATTGGTCCTCAGCAGCAACAGCAAGGCAACACAGTACCATCTTGACCTCACACCAGGATTCCTTTGTTCACAAGGAGACAAGGCAATGCCAGTAGGTACCCAGCTGGAGAGGAACCACAATCCACCCCTCAAAAATCTCCTCTCAGGTGACTCCAGATTCCACCTCCACCCTACCTGTGACCCTCATAATTATGGAAGTTCAAGCCAAGGAGGGTGCACTTGCCTCTTGCATGGAAACACTCAGCATATCTGGGCCCTCTAGACAGAAAATCCCCAGGGTTGCCAATCAAACATCCAAAGCCAATAAACACTAGTGTAGGGTGGGCTCCTTCCAGCCCAGCTGCAGAACTTAGGACTGAACTTAGGTGTAGTGGAAGTGAAAGACATGAAATATCTCTTGACAGCACATTGGTGACACGTTGATATTTCACTGAAAATGAAATCTGATGTTCATTTAAACATGCTCACTATGCAACTAAATGTCTTTGCTTATGACTCTGTCATTATTTGAAGTCAGACATTGATCTGCATGCATGATGTTCCGTGGAGCATGTTCGTCAGACTTGAGAAGCTGCTGCAACACACAGGCAATGTGAACACTGCATTTTGAAGAGACACCTGAAACTAGGCACCATTGCTCCAGGTGCACAGGTGTTGGTATGGCATCACTGGCCTCAAGTATATGAAATGGTCAGCAACGTTTGGGGCTGGGGGATATATAGCAGTGAAGCAATGCACAAAGGTCAGCAGGGATTGGGAGCCTGCAGGTATGTGTCCTGCACAGTGGAGTCTATGTGTCATGTTCTTTCCCTTTGAATGTCCTCACTTTGCTAGGTTTTGCAGTCTCCTCCCTCACAAGTTGAGACACCTAACCACACCCATAGTGGGTGGGATATGGCCAGTTTCTTCCCCATTGCATAGTTGCAATTTCTAGCATAATAGAAGGTGACAATAAATATTCCTGGCACAGTAATTTTGAGGCTCCACTTTGCAAGTTGGTGAACCCCAAGCATCCAAATACCCTTCCTTTCAGCTTTTCCATCAACCAAAGGTCTTTGCATTTCCTCAGATCCCTATCCAACCAGTTTATATGATTCTGCACTTCCCCATTTCTGTCCCAAACCCTGACATTTGAGGTGACTATGCTAGCATTGCCAGATATGCTCATACACTGTCCCATCTAAAGTCCATTCCCAGATGACCAGTTCCTATCCATGCTTTACATATACAGTTGCTCCTTCTTTATAATTGTCATACCCCTGCATCCATGTCTGCAGTCCCTAATCCCCATGAATAGGTTTCCCATTCTCCTTCCTGCAGTTGCAGCTCTCTTTTCCCACCATCCTCTTACCTATCAACTTTATTATATGGACCTGATGGACTGACCATGGCCCATCTCCTTGAGCAACCTTATCGGACAGTGACTTACTGTGCTGTGACCCCCTGTCTGATGGGTGCCTCTGTGGTCTTCATTGAGATACACCCACCTTGGACTTTGAGACATGGCTATTTGCTTGCAATGCTTGCAGTGTGATTTTAATGTAAGCTGCTGACACATTGTGCAGGTGTGAGATTCACGCAATATATTGTACGGCAAGATGTCTGCTCCCTTGACTAAGGACTACTGACCAATAAGGAAAACCTCCTGGATTTATGTGTGTGCTGAGAGGTAAGGAAAGGCAGGCATGTTGTGAGTATCTGGTTAGGTGTTAAGTCAGTGAGCACTATAGGAGCATGCAAACAGCCCTGAGATGCTGCATAGTTGAGTCCTTGACCTGGGTGTATTGTCCACACAGCAACATTGCAATGATAGGTGATGATACACCCTAATGTGCAGCTTTAATGAGCAAAAAGTACCCTAGAAGTGTATCAGAGAGGTGCCATCTGTGTTCTGAACTAGCAGTGGTTGGATGCCAAGATGGTTTCCAAAGGAGAAACGAATAGGCTGAAGTTGCCAGGTGCTTGCTCAGATTTTCATGTCAGGAATTGTTGATGTCTAGTTTCCTCGTGGCAGGTAGTGGAAGAGGAAGTTGTACATGAATGACAGGAGTCCTGTTATCAATGTCACCAAATGATAATCCTTTCTAATAGGCATTTTACTGCTGCTTCACTACAATTTTGTCTCATTGCCTGGAACGCTGTTTGAAAATGGTGCAAATTACAGCATTATGAAAGATTCTAACTGACCTCTCACACGATTTTCCCAGATTTCTCACCATAGCTTCAGTGTTTAGAATTTCCTAAAGCACATTCCAAACCTGCACAAAGAGCACAGGATTAGGAAATGTACACCTCAATGCATTATTTGTGATGCAGAAAACAAATTTTTTGATAGGAATTGCATTATATAGTTTTGGTTACAGTCAATACTCAATGATATTGTAGGGACATGTTAACGATTGATTCATTTCTGCAATATATATCGATGAGTACGCTATAGTACCAGTCACACAAAGAACTGTATTCAAGACAACAAACAAATTTGAAAAATTGCTTTTGAAAGTTTAAAAACAGTACAATTGACTTATTTAACTTGATTTAGTTTATTTGTTGAATGAACTAATTTGCTCAACATCAAGAGTGCGGATGACAAAATATTGTTTTAATTGATAGCTAAAAAGGAAATTACTTTTGGAATGCGTATTGAAAAAGGTAGTCCTTGGAATGTTGGTGTGCATAGCTAGGTCAGCCCTAATTGCCTTTGAGGTGACACCTTAAACTGCCCATCTGGCGTAGATGCACCCATTATAATGTTCTGGAAGAAATTCCAGAGTTTCAACCCATCCACAGTGATGGAATGAAAATACAGGTCGAGACAGGATGATGTGTAACTTGGATGGGAAATTGAAGATGGCTCTTGTTCCTATAGGTAGTAGAGAACATTGGTTTAGCAGGTGCCATCAAAGAAGCCTTGAGGAGTTGTTGGAGAGTATGTTGTGAATGGTACATACGGTTGCAACTCCACCTGTGGTGGAGGAAGTGCATGCTGAAGGTTTTAGATGAGGTGCCAGTCAAATTTCTTGAATGTTATTGGAGTTGTACCAATCCAAATAAATGCATTCTACTACACTCCTGACTTGTGCATCATAGATGCTTGACAGGCTTTGGAGAACCAGGATGTGAATTATTTGCCGTAGGGTTACCCAGTAGCAGTCTGTCACCTGCTCTTGCACCTATTTCTAGAGTTTATCCAGCTCAGTTTCTGGTTAATAGTAAACCCCACAATGTTTATAGTAGAGCTTCCTATAATGGTAATGCTATTGAATGTCAAGGGGCGATGATTGGATTCTCTCCTGCTGGATTTAGTCATTGCCTGACACGTGGGTGGCACAAATGCTTCTTGCCAATCATCAGCCCAAACTTGAATGTTGCCCAGGTTTTGCTTCACAGATTGTTTCAGTCTTTGAGGAAATGCAATCACAGAACTGTTACTGTGCAAGAGGAAGCCCTTTGGCCTATCAAATCTGAACCAAGTGCTTTTAATGGTGCTGAACATTGTATGATCATCAGCAAATATCTCTGCTTATGATTTTTTTAATGGAAGGTAGATCACTGCTGAAGCAGCTGAAAATGGTTGGGATTAGGACACTACCCTGCTTCAGGAAATGAGGTCAGAAAATCTGTTTGAGTGGGGATGAGGAAATGTAGGGAAAGTAAGTCACTTCTGAGAGAGAGCTATAGGTCCCTGAACAGTAACCACAATGCCAGATGAATCATACAAGAATAATTATTGGGTAAAATCAAAATACTGTGGCTGCTAGAAATCTGAGTTAAAGGCTAAAGTGAAGGAGAAACCCAACAGATCTGGTAGCATCTGTAGAGAAAGAAACAAAGTTAATGTTCAAAGTCCAGTATGACTCTTCTTCAAGCTTCAAGGATAATAATATCTGGATTACTCCCAGTGATACTAGCTAGTGAGGGTAGGAATAGTAGGATAGAGCAGATGAATGTGTGGCTGAGTATCTGGAGCAGGGGAGAATGGTTCACATTTTTGAATCATTGGAATCTCTTCTGGAGTAGAAGTGACCTGTCCAAGAAGGATGGATTGTACCTGAATTGGAAGGGGACTAATATAGTGGCAGATGGATTTGCTGGAGCTGCTCGGGAGGATTTGAAGTAGTTAGGTGGCAGGGTGGGACTCAGGGAGATAGTGAAGAAAGAGATCAGTCTGAGACTAGTACAGTTGGGAAAAGGAGCAAATCAAACAGTCAGGGCAGGCAGGAACAAAGCAGAGGATGAGAGTGGACTGATAAATTAAACTGCATTTATTTCAATGCAAAAAACCTAACAGGGAAAGCAAATGAACTCAAGGCATGGCTAGGAACATGGGACTGGGATATTATAACAATTACAGAGATGTATCTCAGGGATGGACAGGGCTGGCAGCTTAATGTTTCAGGATACAAATGCTACAGGAAGGATAGAAAGGGAAGCAAGAGATGAGGGGGAGTGGCCGTTTTTGATAAGGGATAACATTCGGGCTGTACTTAAGGAGGATATTCCTGGAAATATGTCCAGGGAAGTTATTTGGGTGGAACTTAGAAATAAGAAAGGGATGATCACCTTATTGGGATTGTATTATACCACCCATCTCCCATGTAGTCAGCGGGATATTTGTAAGAATAGTGGGTGGTTGTGGTAGGGGATTTTAAATTTCCAAACATAGACTGGGACTGCTATAGTGTTAAGGGTTTAGATTAGATTACTTACAGTGTGGAAACAGGTCCTTCGGCCCAACAAGTCCACACTGACCCTCCAAAGAGCAACCCGCCCAGACCCATTCCCCTACATTTACTCCTTCACCTAACACTACAGGCAATTTAGCATGGCCAATTCACCTAACCTGCACATTTTTTTTTGGACTGTAGGGGGAAACCGGAGCACCCGGAGGAAACCTATGCAGACATGGGGAGAATGTGCAAACTCCACATAGACAGTTGTTTGAGGCGGGAATTGAAACCTGGTCCCTGGCGCTGTGAGGCAGCAGTGCTAACCACTGTGCCACTGTGCCACCTGTTTAGATGGAGAGGAATTTGTTAGGTGTGTACTAGGAAATGTTTTGATTCAGTATGTGGATGTACCTACTAAGAAGGTGCAAAACTTGAACTACTCTTGGAAAATAAGGCAGGCCGAGTGACTGAGATGTAAGGTGCACTTTGAGGCCAGTGACCATATTCCTATTAGTTTTAAGGTAGTGAAGGCAAATGATAGACTGGATGTAAAAGTTAAAGTTCTAAATTGGTGGAAGGCCAATTTTGATGGTATTATTTAATTGTGGGCAGATGTTCACAGGTAAAGGGGCAGCTGGAAAATGGGAAGCCTTCAAAAATGAGATAATGAGAGTTCAGAGACAACATCAAGGGCCTGTACTGTGTTGTACTGTTCCATGTTCTATATGTAATATGTTCTTGTTCAGGTGAAAGGCAAGGTTAGTAGGTGTTGGGAATGCTGGATGACTAGAGAAATTGAGGTTTTGGTTAAAAAGAAGAACATATGTCAGGCATAGACCGCAGAGATCCAGTGAATCCTTAAAAGAGGAAAAAGGCAGTAGAAGTATCCTTAAGAGGGAAATCAGAATGGCAAAAAGAGGATATGAGATAGCTTTGGCAAATAGGGTTAAAGAGAATCCCAACAGATTTTATAAATACATTAAAGACAAAAGAGTTAACTAGGTAGAGCATAGGCCCCTCAAAGGTCAGCAAGGCAACCTACGTGTGGAACCACAGGAGATAGGGGAGATACTAAATTAGTATTTTGCATCAGTGTTTACTGTGGATAGGCATTTGGAAGATATAGAATGTCATGAATTAAATGGTAATATCTTGAAAAATGTCCATATTAAAGAGGAAGAGATGGGGATCCAAGATGGCGGCGACCCAGCAAGACTGAGTCTATAGTGCTCCTCCCAAGACTTGGGTACAGTGGGTCACCCACCCCCTACCACACTCACCAAATCATTTATAATAGTTGTGTAATTTAATTAGTTGTGTAATATTACATTTAAACAATTTAATCCTAAATTAAAATGACTAAAGGGAAGGGAGCCCGCAGCTCTCAGCAAGCAGGAACCCCTCCCCCACCCTCTCCAGCTGCAGCAGAGGCATCCACAGCCGCCC
>NC_057715.1:87959255-87990123 GCF_004010195.1 Chiloscyllium plagiosum | reverse complement strand
TCTTCTATATCCTATGAGAATGCTTCCGGTGGTGCTGCCGAGGACAGCTTTATGTAAATTATACGGTTGGCTGAGTTCCTTTATCTGGAATTATAGGCGGCCCCTCATTAAGCTGAAGAAGCTACAGCTTCCACAGGCAAGGGGTGGATTGGACTTCCCAGATTTTAGGAAATATCAATTAAGTTCCCTATTAAGTTATATAGCTGATTGGGTCTTGTCTGATCCACAATCAATCTGGTTGGACATCGAGGCTTCTCAAGTAAAATACCCACTTATTAACCTTTTATTCTCAGACAAGAGGAAAATCATTACAGATCACTGTAAAAACCCTATAATACTGAATACAATCAAGGCTTGGAATATAATGCGGCAAAATGAGGGTAATTCACATAAAACATCCCCCTATGCACCGATAGTGGGAGCATGGGGATTCCAACCGGGGTTAACAGATGCCACTTTTAAACTCTGGAGATCCAGGGGTATCTCATGTCTCGGGGATTTATTTAAAGGTGGGGTCCTGATGTCTTTCGGACAGCTGCGTCAGAAATTCGGATTACCCAATGGAGACCTCTTTTGATACTTCCAAATTCGAGATTATATACAGAAGAAGACTATGTTATTAGATAGTCTTTATAAATCCGATAGAGAATGTAGTGTCCTACGACCAGTGGGGGTATCTTCCGTCAGTACTATTTATCATTTATTACATGATGAAGTATCGGGAGATATGGATAATCTGTTTAAAACATGGGATCAGGATCTGGGACTAGAAATCTCCACAGAAACGTGGAATGATATCTGGGAAAATGCTAGAAGAATTACTATTTGTAACAGAACCCAGGCTATCCAGCTGAAGATACTTCATAGGGCCCATATAGCACTGGTTCGATTGGCAAAATTTAAGGCAGGAGCATCTCCAATGTGTCCTAAATGCAAAATAGAGGTGGGCACTCTTGTACATTGCTTATGGACCTGTCATAAGATCCGTGGATATTGGACTAAAGTAGCAAGTACCCTGACAGAAATTTTAGGAACGGAAATTAGAGTGGACCCTGTATCTCTTCTCTTGGGCTTTTCGAACTTTCCCTCCCTGGTCACGTACATGAAGAGACTATTTTCTATTCTTTCTTTCTGTGCAAGGAAAAATATTTTGATGAACTGGGTGGCGGAGGGCCCCCCTGGACTTTCAAATTGGCACAGATTAATTATGGAATGTATTCCCCTTGACTTCCTTACAAATATGGTGCACCAAAAGACCAAATTATTTTATAAAATATGGCAGCCATTTTTGAAGTACATAAATACAGATATTTCGGCTATCCTAACAAGGGCTTTTATTTAATTGAGATTACAAACCTAGCTGGTCCGCGGCCCCTCGGGGGAGGAATCCCGCACGAATACGGGTTTTATTATATCTGATGCTAACACATCCCGAGCATGTAAGAGACTTAAATATACACCCTGGTTAGTTGTAGGTTAGATTAGTAGATAGTTGAGTTTTGTTTTTTTTTCTTTTTTTCTTCTTTTTTTTGTTGTTTTTTGTTAAGTTTTGGCTATTGTATATTTGAGCTAATTTTATATCAATGTTTATATCTGAGAGTTTTGTTTATTTTTGTAAACTTGTAAAAATGTTAAATTTCTAATAAAAATATCTATTAAAAAAAAAGAGGAAGAGATACTGGATGTCTTAAAATACATAAAGTTGAATAAATCCCCAAGACCTGATCAGGTGTAGCCTAGAACTCTGTGGGAAACTAGGGAAGTGATTGCTGGGCCCCTTGTTGAAATATTTGTATCATTGATAGTCACAGATGAAGGGTCAGAAGACTGGAGATTGACAAATGTGGTGCCACTATTGAGGAAAGGTGGTAAGGAAAATCCAGGGATTTGTATACTGGTGAGCCTGACATTGGTGGTGGGCGTGTTGCTGGAAGAAATCCTGAGGGACAGGATTTACATGTACCTGGAAAGGTGGGAACTGATTAGGGATAGTGAACATGGGTTTGTGCGTGGGAAGTCATGTCTCACTAACCTGACTGAGTTTTTTGAGCAGTAACGAAGAGAATTGATGAGGGCGGAGCAATGGACATGATCTATATGGACTTCAGTAAGGCATTCAACAAGGTTCCTCGTGGGAGACTGGTTAACAAGGCTTGATCACATGGAATACAGAGAGAACTAGCCATGTGGATACAGAACTGGCTGTTAGGTAGAAGACAGAAGGTGGTGGTGGAGAGTTGCCTTTCAGACTGGAGGACTGTGACCAGCACAAGGATCAGTGCTAGATCCATTCTTTTCATCATTTATACAAATGATTTGGATGTGAACATAAGAGGTATTGTTATTAAGTTTGCAAATTACATCAAAATTGGAGGTGTAGTAGACAGCAAAGAGGGTTACCTTAGAATACAATGGGATCTTGAACAGATGGGCCAATGGGCTGAGGAATGGCAGATGAAGTTTAATTTAACGTGAGGTGTTACATTTTGGAAAGGCAAATCATTGCAGGAATTATTCACTTAATGGTAGGGTCCTGGGGAGTGTTGCTGAACAAAAAGACCTTGGAGTGCAGGTTCATAGCTCCTAGCAAGTGGATTCTCAGGTAGATAGGATAGTGAAGCAGGTGTTTGATATGTTTTCCTTTATTGGTCAGGGCATTGAGCAGAGGCGTTGGGAGGTCATGTTGCTGCTGTACAGGACATTGGTTCGGCCACGTTTGGAATATTGTATGTAGTTCTGATCTTCCTCCTATTGGAAGGATGTTGTGAAACTTGCAAGAGTTCAGAAAAGATTTACAAAGATGTTGTCAGGGTTGGAGGATTTGAGCTATAGGGAGAGGCTGAATGAGCTGGGCCTGTTTTCCCTGGAGCATCAGAGGCTGAGGGGTGACCTCACAGAGGTTAATAAAGTCATGAGAGGCAGGGATATGATAACTAGATAAGGTCTTTTCCCTGGGGTGGTTGATTGCAGAATTAGAGGGCATAGGTTTAGAGTGAGAGGGGAAAGATATAAAAGGGACTAAAGGGGCAACGTTTTCACACAGTGGGTGGTGCATGTGTGGAACGAGCTACCAGAGGAAGTGGTGGAGGCTGGTATAATTACAGCATTTAAAGGCATCGGAATGGGCATATGAATAGGAAGGGTTTAGAGAGATATGGACCAAGTGCTGGCAACCGGGCCTAGATTAGTTTAGGGCACTTGCTGGATATGGACAAGTTGGACCAAGGGGTCTGTTTCCGTGCTGTACATCGCTCTGACTCTATGACTCTTTAACTGGAAATATTCAGAAATACCGGCTGCTTGTGATAAAAGAATATTGATCAGTATTGGTGATTTTAATACCATCATAAACGTGGAAAAAATCAGTTTGGTAATAGTAGCCTTGGTGAAGAGTTGTCACACACCTCATTGGGATTTAATGCTGGCAATCAATCCCTGCTATGCCTGGAGTCATCACAAATATTAAATGATTTTATAAAAGTATGCAAAATTCTCCAAAGACTCATATTAATAGAAAATACAGACCAGGTTTCTGCACTGACAAGAGTTACTATGTTGAGAAATAAATAGATTCTACCTGCAGTTATAATACACAATTATGAACCATTGACATATAGCTCTACTGCTTAAAACTCTAACCCTGTCACAGAACTGCCCCATACACACGCACATATACACAGAAATAAAAACAGAATTTGCTAGAAACCGTTGGCATGTAGCACTACTGTTTAAAACTCTAACCCTGTCATCAAGCTGCTCGTACACACATATATAATCAGAAACAAAAACAGAATTTGCAAGAAATACTCACGAGGTTTGGCAGCATCTGTGGAAACAAACACGCTACTTTATCTCCAAGATGCTGCCAGATCTCCTGAGTTTTTCCAGCAATTTCTTTTTCTTAATCTGCAGTTCTTTAGCTTTTTTCTCTCACCCAGACAGACACAGACACAAAAAATATATTGGTTTTATGGGTAAAGGGAAAGCATTGGGAAAGCAGTTCAATGATACAGTCATCATAGTTAATTGAGTTGACCCTCCTGATTTTCCAGGAACTGTAGCTCCTCAATTTCTGTTCTCCAGGTACTTTCATTTGCTTGCAGACGGCACAGACTGATTGGTTCATGCTTATAAAGTACCTGAATTATTGACTAACAGCAACAGCTTACAACAATTAGTGAAGGGAAATAAACTGGCTTTCTCCAGGCTTTCGGTCTTTATTACTATGAAGAAATGGACACCCTCTTCTCTTCCAGAGGTCTAAAGGCTTCTGGCTAAATTGTTAATATCCACAAACTGGTCAGCTACCTGGAGGACAATCATATAGTTGATGTCAGGCAGAAAGACTTTGTCATTGGAACCAGTCACAACTACAAAGACCCTGCTGTTCAAGAAAGGAGGGAGGGAGAAGACAGGAATCTATATCAAAGCTGAAAGAACTGTGAATGTAGTTCTGAGGAAGATTCACTAGACTCAAAACCTTAACTTTGATTTCTCTCCACAGATGCTGCCAGACCTGCTGAGCTTTTCCAACAACTTCTGTTTTTGTAACAGGAATCGATAGGCCAGTTAGCTTGTTGTCTGTCATTAAGGAGGTTATAACTAAGTACTTGAATACCTCAATGTAATCAGAAAAAATCAATACACTTTTGTAAAAAAGGAAATCCTGTTTAACCAATTTATTAGAATTCTTTGAAGAAGTGCTGTGGATGTTGATGTAATGTACTTGGGTTTTGAGAAGGCATTTAACAAGATTCCACATGAAAGGTTATTTTAGCAAGAAGGTGCTCATGGTGTAGGAAGCAGAAGATTGGCTTGTGACAGAAAACAGAGATTATGCTCAATGTGTGCATTTCAGTTTGGTAACATGTGACAACTGGAATCCCGCAGGGATCTCTCCTGGGCCCTCAACGTTTTACAATTTATATCAATGTCTCAGATAAGAGGATTAAAGGCTGAATATGCAGATGATATAAAGATAGGTAGGAAAGTATGTTGTGAAGATAACATAACAATTATCTATATTGAAATAGATAAAGTGAGTGGGCTAAAATCTGACAGAGCATAATGTGGGAAAATGTGAAGTTGCTCACTCAGTGTGAAGGTACATCATACAATCAGAAAGGCAAATGGGATGCTAGCCTTTACTACAAGGGGAATTAATTTGTCAGTCATACAGAGTTTTGCTGAGACCACATTGTGAATACTAATACAGGTTAGGTCTCTTTATTTAAGGAACTTTAAATGCATTGTAGGTGGTTCAGTGGAGGGTTACTTGATTGATACCTGAAATGACTGGGTTTTCTTTTGAGAAAATATTCAACTTGTTTTCACTAGAGTTCAGAAGAGCTAGGGCTAAGTAAGATTGTGTCTGTCAGGATTACTGAAAACCTCTGGGTGTTCACCTTGTTTATTGAGCATTTTTATACTGTGCCTGCCATATATATTGTTCTTACAAAAGAGAAATCTTTGAGAAGAACTAGCATGATCTACATTAAAATTGAATGTGACCAAAATACTTTTTATTGACCTTCAAAATCAACAAAACTTTGTTCCTTATGTCAGTTCATTTTGTAAGTTTTTACTATTCCATCATATGTTGCCTGAAGTCATTAAGGTTACATTAATTTATGAAGAAGTACAATCCAATGTAAAATGATTTATGTTGCCAGGTTACTAACCAACACAAGCCTCTGATCTGTTCAGCTGGGAATTGCTGTTTTGCTCCAGAGAAATTCTTCCACCTTATTGCCATTTTTCATCAGAAGAAAGTATAAACATAAAATTTTGGATTTAAATTAATGGATATTTCTTGAATTAGTGGAAGTTTGGTAATGATATCATGCATGATGCCAGCAATGAGTCCACTTTTGTTTTCCATAGTGTCTATTATTGGGAATTGGGAACACAATTTCAAAACATTGCTTGCTGTGTAACTGTAAGGACTGTAAGAGACATCACTTGAACAGAGATAAGATAATAGAACGAGCAGACATGTGGTAGATGTAATTTAGTATAGGGACTTGGTAACCTGTTAATAAAAAAACTGTAACTTTAAATGAAAAAAAAGGCACTCAGTGGAAAGATGCTGAAGAGTGTGGTTAAACCGAGAATGAGGGCTTTGTGGGGATGGAGGTCTCACTGATTAAATGCATCAAAAATATACAAAAATCAATCTGATGCTAAAACCTCAGCACCATCTTCATCAGCCTTTAGAGGTCTCAGGCTGGATTTTTAAAATAGATTTTCATTCACAGATGAATAGCAGCAATTTGGTACTGCTGGCATCCCTACTGATTCCCACCATGATTTCGATCCTGAGCCATTCTAAAAGAGGCTAGCTTGAGATCTGATGAGGTGACTGTTGGCAAGTGTGCGTAGTCAATTTAGTCTAATTATAATTAATTAAGGTACCTAGCAAAGTTCTGGGATTTTCAGTTGGCAATGCAGGCAACAATAATCTGAGAAAGGTGATGGTCTTGGAGAAGAAAGAGGGAACATGATGGCTCAAATGAAGACAATCTCCCCTGATCTATGATAACCATTGTGCTAAAACTGCAGATACAGGTCATCTTCTGAGGGATTGCCCTTCCAGGAACATGGCCAGGCAGGTGGGGAATTCAAAAGCCTGCCGACATTTGTCTTTCACTTTCTGCATTCTCACACCAACAGCTTCCACCAAAGCAAGTGAGGCTGCAATCTCTTAGAGCTAAAAGGCCTCACAATGGCATTTCATTTAACTTTCCACAGAATTATTGAATAATTATACTCAGCTCACTGAGTCTTTACCGGCTCTCAGAATGAGGATATCACTTAATTCCATTCTTCCATTCTCCTGACTTCTCTTTGTAACTTAACACTGTCCTTTTCAAATAACAATCTAACTCCCTTTTGGGTGCATCTATTGAGTCTACCTGATCGCACTCACAGGCAATGCATTCTAGACCATAACTACTTCCTGCATGGTCAAGCATTTTCTAAATTAGCTTTTGCTTCTTTTGACAATTACTGCAAATCTGTGCCCTTTTGTTCTCGATACTTTCATGCGTGGAAAAAGTTTCTCCCTTCTACTTTGCCCACAGCCCTGCCTATACAATAAATTGACATAAAGTAGTTGTTGAATATTTGTTTAAATCATAAGTTTAATAATCTATTTTAGAGGCAGGACAGTTTCAACCCATGGGGTATGAAAAGTTCCAATGGAAGATCTGCTGATATATCTCAAATGCAAATTCTGGCACTCATTTATTTGTCTGACAGATTATGCAGTCAACCTAATGGTTAGAACGGTTGGTTATGTATTTTGGAGATAGATCAACTACTGATTTATATTTTATGGACCTGGAAAATGTTCATTTGAAAGTATATTTAAACTGTTCCGAGTGGTACAATATCATCACAGGACTCTAAAATTAAAATGTTTCCTTAACCATGTAGAAGACAGTGCACTAGAGTTAATTCTATGTAACATAAACATACTAAATTTGCTTTGATTACATTCTTCTTGGTCAAATTGCCCAACAGTGAATATCCAACATTGACGACTTTGCAGTCTGCAGGGTCAGGTAGTAGGTCATTTGAATGATACAGGCAAGCACAAATGTCATTTCAGTTTCAGACATATTGATGGTGCCAATTTGTCCAGAGCTGCTAGACATTTTATCGTCTACCTATTTAAGTTGGGGATTCTCCTACACTTCTTAATTTCAGTGTTGCTCTAATTGGTCAGTGAGCCATAGGGTCGATCTAGCAACTTTACTTTTCTTCAAACTCCTAACCCTTCAGAGATCCAAACTGCTTGTATTGTGTTGAGATCACTTGTACTAAGAGTCAGGTTTTCCTTTAAGAATTGTGAAAGCCCTCTGCTTTCCATCATATGGAATGCATCCTGGGTGTGTAAGCATTCTTTATTTGGGATGATACAGAGAATGACCAATTGACATAACATGAGAATTTAATTGCTTCATTTCAAGTTATGAACACGTCCGGTAGAATGAAAAGAGTGTTAAAGTTTTGTTACAATTTCTGCTCAAGATACTTTTTCAGGTTCAGTTGTATCAATCATTAAAAAATGATCCCAAATACTTCACTCAGATAACATACCCTTTCTGGTGTAAGAAGTGGAAAACCTTATACTGATGAAAGTTAATGGTAACTACTCTTCTGATGCAGTTAAAGCCCATTGTTAGAGCACTGTAGAGAAATATTCAGTGTGCATTTCGCAATATGGACTTCACATGTAACTCTGGATGTTTAATACTAATACTGGCAAAAAGGTTTAGGATTCCATTCCCTGCTAATGTCCCTCAAATGATGGGCTAAATCAGCAAAGGCATAAAAACTCAAACTAAATAAAATTTCTTCTTAAATCAACCTGAAATTCTATAGGATCAATGACAAAGATTTTACAAATGTAACATATTCCCATTACAACCACATGGTCATTGTAAAGGGTCACATTATTTTTGGACCTACTGGAGGGCTTTACAGATATACTGACAAATATATGTTAGGAAAATCTAATTGTTACTCCTTTATCCCATGGCTAAATGTGGTATATTGTTGTTAAAAAAGGGTTACTTTTGTATACCTAACAACAGTTACTTAAAAATAAATCACTGTACAGATTGTTCTCCTATAATCTGCGTTTCGTCAACACAATTAGGCTGTAATGTGATTGGTGAATTGGGGAATGATTTTTTAAAAATGTGAACTCCCATTGGCTATTATGTGATTCCACCCCGGTTACCGTTAGCCCACTCTAGCTGTTTAATTCAGGTCAAGCAAAAGAGGTTGGATGACAGGGCAAATGTTTTCTCACCTTATTGTTGATGTTTTCAAGGATGATTTTAGAATTATTGCAGGAGAAGAGATTTGGATTTCAAGATTATCCTCACTCTAGACAATGCACCAAGCCATCCTCCCACCATTGGTGATTTTTCTGAAAGATTTCTATCTACAAATATCATTATCTACAAACACAACCTCTCTCATTCGACCATGGACCAGGGTGCAATAGCAGCTTTTAAAGCTTATTATTTAAGGTGCACATTCAGGAAGCTGATTGCAGCTATTGAAGGGGATAACGAGGACAATGTCCTTCAACTTTGGAAGAGCTTTAACATTAAGAATGCTATTGACATCATTGTGGAGATCTGGGATGATGTCAGTAAGAACTGCTTGTTTGCAGTTTGGTGGAAGCTTATCCCAAATTTTCTTCGTGAGTTAAAAGGCTGAGCTTCTAGCAATCAAAGAACATTGTGTCACTCTTGCAAAGCAAGTTGGATTTGAGGAAGTGGAGACTGATCTACAACAACTTGTTGCTGCAGGGGAAATTGAAGTTTGAGATGAAGATAATGAAGTCCAGGATGTAGCACCATGAGAACTTTCCACTTCTCTTTTGGTTTGTGTTAAATTTATTGTGTTATTTCATTAAAATATATGATTTTAATATTTACTTAGCATGTGCTATAGTTTGTGTTAGGATAACTACTATTTTTGTTTCAATTTTTCCTGATATTTCTGGGGCTTCACCCCAATACTGTTCTTCCCACAGGTGCTGTTATTCCTATTGTGTGATTTTCTATAACACGAGGTCGTACGAGACCACAACTGCCGCATTATAGCAGAACTGACTGTGTGTGGAACACTTGGAGACATTCGATAAACTACTATATAAATTCAAGTCTTATTTCTGAAATGGCTAGTTTAGAGAGCACGTATATTTCATGTATCAAGCTGTTGTTTAAAAAGGTCATTGTAAAATGTGTTTTTTTAAAGCCTGTTCCTCCATCATAATGAATGGGCTGAACAGATGCATAATTCCATATTCTATTGGTCAATGGCATGGGAGTTTCAAATCTTTTATCTTGAATTTGTTTCCAAAAATATGAAAGCAGTGATGTAGACTTCTTTCAATGTGTAGCAAATTTATCCAGTCACCAGCTGATTGCTGAACAACACAGTACAATTTCCAGGACTGAAGTTTCAGCACAGAGGAAGGAAACATGAGCTGAACTTCTTTTTAGGCCAGAGACTAACATCTGAGAAACAGATTAAACTTCAGATTTTCATAAGAATAAGCTCTTAACTAATATGGCAATGAGCTCCCTACCCCTTTAGGCCATTGGATGCAGGAATGGAGGCAGGTCAGATGAAGGACAAATGCAGTGAGGTTGCAGGACTATTTTGGGAGGCAAGTTGAGGCACTGTAAAATTAGAATGGGATGTACTGGAGTGGAGTCTTGGTAGCGTGACATCATGTCTACATTCTACCAAGTGTGCACACAAGGATCGATGCTGGGTCTACTGCTCTTCGTCATTAACATAAATGATTTGATGTGAATACAGGAGGCATGATTAGTATGTTTGCAGATGACATCAAGACAGGTGGTGTAGCGGACAGTGAAGAAGATTATCTCAGTGTACAACAGGACCTTGATAAGATGGGCCAATGGGCTGAGGAATGGCAGATGGAATTTAATTTAGATAAATGTAAGGTATTGCATTTGGTAAAGCACACCCGGGCAGGGCTTATACAATTAACAATAGGGCCCTAGGCAGTGTTGCAGAACAAAGAGACCTAGGGATGCAATTGCATTGTTCCTTGAAAGTGGAGATTCAGGTAGATAGGGTGGTGAAGATGGCATTTGGCATGTTTGCCTTCATTGGTCAGAACATTGAGTATAGGGTTGTGACATTGTTTCTGTTTTCAGCAGCAGGAAGAACATAGAACATAGAACATAGAACATTACAGCGCAGTACAGGCCCTTTGGCCCTCGATGTTGCGCTGACCTGTCATACCAATCTGAAGCCCACCTAACCTACACTATTCCATGTACGTCCATATGCTTGTCCAATGACGACTTAAATGTACTTAAAGTTGGCGAATCTACTACCTTTGCAGGCAAAGCATTCCATACCCTTATTACTCTCTGAGTAAAGAAACTACCTCTGACATCTGTCCTATATCTATCACCCCTCAATTTAAAGCTATGCCCCCTCGTGCTCGCCGTTACCATACTTGGAGAAAGGCTCTCCCTGTCCACCCTGGTTATCTTGTAAGTTTCTATTAAGTCACTTCTCAACCTTCTTCTCTCCAATGAAAACAGCCTCAAGTCCCTCAGCCTTTCCTCGTAAGAACCTTCACTCCATACCAGGTAACATCCTAGTAAATCTCCTCTGCACTCTTTCCAAAGCTTCCACATCCTTCTTATAATGCGGTGACCAGAACTGTACACAATACTCCAAGTGGGGCTGCACCAGAGTTTTGTACAGCTGTAGCATAACCTCATGGTTCCAGAACTCAATCCCTCTATTAATAAAAGCTAAAACACTGTATGTCTTCTTAACAGCCCTGTCAACCTGGGTGGCAACTTTCAAGGATAAGAGCGGGAGCTTGGACCAGGGGCCTGCTGGGAAAGGTAAGTCACTAAATTAAATCTTTACATCTGACATCGGAGAGCAGGTGTTTCTGGGAAGGGAGGGATGTTTTCTCCCCTCAGCTATATAACTGTGTGTTTTCTAAACTCGAGACCCGACCTTTGTAGGGCCTCCCACTCAACTACCTTCTCGATCCTTAAACATCAGGGACATCAGGTAAGCTCTTTTCTTTCTTACTTTCTGATAAGGGGTCTAGCAGGGATGGCAGTGCAAGGAGAGGAATGTTCCTCCTGCATGATGTTTGAGGTGAGGAACGTCATTAGTGTCCCATTCAAGTACATCTGCAAGAAGTGTACCCAACTCTTGCTCCTCCAAGACCGCATTAGGGAACTGGAGTGGGAGCTGGATGAACTTTGGATCATTTGGGAGGCAGAGTCTGTGATAGATAAGAGTTACAGGGAAGTAGTCACCCTGAGGCACGAAGAAAGCTGGGTGACTGTTAGAAGGGGTTAAAACAGTCAGTGGAGGGGTCCCTTGTGGTCGTTCCCCTGAAAAAACAAGTATACCATTTTGGAGACTGTTGGGAGGGACAACTTACATGCATGCATTGAGGTACAGGTCTCTGGCACAGAGTCTGTCCCTATTGCACAGAAGGGAAGGGGGGAAAGGAGGAGAGTGTTAGTAATTGGAGACTCAATAGTCAGAGGGTCAGATCGAAGGTTTGTAGGGACCGAAAGAGACTCACGGTTG
This sequence comes from Chiloscyllium plagiosum, assembly GCF_004010195.1. NCBI lineage: Eukaryota > Metazoa > Chordata > Chondrichthyes > Orectolobiformes > Hemiscylliidae > Chiloscyllium > Chiloscyllium plagiosum. The sequence continues at coordinate 87,977,991 of NC_057715.1, read as the reverse complement.
GTGTGTTGCGTCCCAGGTGCCAGGGTCCGTGATGTCTCGGATCGTGTCTTTGGGGTCCTGAAGGGAGAGGTGACCAGCCAAAGTTGTGGTCCACATAGGTACCAACAACATAGGTAGGAAAAGGGATAAGGATGTAAGGCAGGATTTCAGGGAGCTAGAGTGGAAGCTGAGAGCTAGAACAAACAGAGTCGTTACCCGTGCCACGTGATAGCGAGGCAAGGAACAAGGAGGGATATCAGCTGAACTCGTGCAGGGGGGAGGGTTTCAGGTTTATGGATTATTGGGGCTCATTCCAGGGAAGGTGGGCCCTCTATAAACAGGACAGTCTTCACTTGAACCAGAATGGTACTAATATCCTGGGTGGGAACTTTGCTAGTGCTATTCGGGTGTGTTTAAACTAGCTCAGCAGGGAGATGTGAACCTGTGGTGTAGTTCCAGTGCACAGGAGGATGAGAGTAGGGAGGACAGGGACAGGATTTCACGGTCACAGGAGTGTGCTTGCAGACAGCAAGCTGGTTTGAAGTGTGTCCACTTCAATGCCAGGAGGATCCGGAATAAGGGAGGTGGAACTTGCAGCATGGGTTGGTACCTGGGACTTCGACGTTGTGGCCATTTCGGAGACATGGATAGAGCAGGGACAGGAATGGATGTTGCAGGTTCCAGAATTTAGATCTTTTATTAAGTTCAGAGAAGGTGGTAAGTGAAGGGGAGGTGTGGCTTTGTTAGTCAAGGACAGTATAACGGTAGCTGAAAGAACTTTTGACAAGGACTCATCTACTGAGGTGGTATGGGCTGAGGTTAGAAACAAAGAGAGGAGAGGACACACTGCTGGGAGTTTTTTTATAGGCCTCCGCAAAGTTCCAGGGATGTGGAAGAGAGGATTGGCAAAACAATTCTGGGCAGGAGTGAATGGAACAGGGTAGTCATTATGAGGTTTTTAACTTCCCAAGCATTGACTGGAAATGCTATAACTCTAGTACGTCAGATGGATCAGTTTTTGTCCGATGTGAGTAGGAGGGTTTCCTGCCACAGTATGTCGAAGGGCCAACAAGAGGGGAGGCCACACTGGATCTGGTACTTGGAAATGAACCAGGCCAGGTGTTTTATTTAATGATAGGTGAGCAGTTTGGAGATTGTGACCATAATTCGGTTATGTTTAGTTTAGCTATGGAAAGGGACAGTTACATGCCACTGGACAAGTGTTATAGATGGGCGAAGGACAATTATAATACGATTAGGCAAGAGTTAGGAGGCATAGAATAGGGTAGCAAAATGCAGGGGATGGGGACAATTGAAATGTGGAGCTCGTTTAAGGAACAGATATTGCGGGACCTTGATATGTATGTCCCTGTCAGGCCGAGAGGAAGTGATAAGGTAAGGGAACCATGGTTTACTAACGAAATTGTATCTCTTGTTAAGTGGAAAAGGGAGGCTTATGTGATGTTGTGACAAGACGGTTCAGATGAGGCGATGGAGAGTTACAGATTAGCCAGGAAGGATTTAAAGAGAGAGTTAAGAAGAGAAAGGAGTTGACATGAGCAGTCTTTAACAGGTAGAATAAAAGAGAGCCCTAAAGCTTTCTATAGGTATGTGAGAAATAAAAGGATGACTAGGGTAGGAATAGGGCCAGTCAGACAGAAGTACGAAGTTGTGTGTGAACCCTATGGAGATCAGGGAGGTGCTAAACAAATATTTCTCACTTGTTTTCACTCAGGAAAAGGAAAATATTGTCAAGAAGAAGACTGAAATACGGGCTATTAGACTAGAATGGATTGAGGTTAGTAAGGAGGAGGTGTTATCAATTCTAGAAGGTGTGAAAGTAGATAGGTCCCCGAGCCAGATGGGATTTATCCAGGGATTCTCTGGGAACCTAGGCTGAAGATGACGGAGCCTTTGGCCTTGATCTTTGAGTCGTCATTTTTACAAGTTTAGTACCAGAGGACTGGAGGATTGCAAATGTTGTGCCCTTTTTCAAGAAGAGCAGTAGAGATGACACAGGTAACTATAGACCAGTGAACCTTATGTCTGTTGTAGGAAAAGTTTTGGAAAGGTTTATAAGAGATAGGAATTAAAATCATCTAACAAGCAGCAATTTGATTGGAGATAGTCAACATGGTTTCGTCAAGGGCAGGTCATGTCTCACAAACCTCATTGAGATTTTTTGAGAAGATGACTGAGCATGTGGATGTTGGTAGGGCAGTTGATGTGGTGTACATGGACTTCAGTAAAGCCTTTGATAAGGTTCCACATGGTAGGCTTTTGGAGAAACTGCGGAGACATGGGATTGAGGGTGATTTAGCAGTTTGGATTAGAAACTGGCTTTCTGTAAGAAAGCAGTGAATGGTGGTTGATAGAAAATATTCAGCCTGGAGTCCGGTTACTCGTGGTGTGCCACAAAGATCTGTTTTGGGACCACTGCTATTTGTCATTTTTATATATGTCTTGGATGCAGGGATAGATGATGGGTTAGTAAGTTTGCAGATGACACTAAAGTTGGTGGAATGGTGGACAGTGTGGAAGAATGTTGCAGGCTGCAGAGGGACTTGGACAAACTGCAGAATTTGGCTGAGAGATGGCAAATGGAGTTCAATTCAGATAAGTATGAAATATTTCACTTTGGGAAGAATAATGGAAAGACAGAATACTGGGTCAAAGGAAAGATTCTTGGAAGTGTGGATGTGCAGAGGGATCTTGGTGTCCATGTACATAGATCCTCGAAAGTTGCCACCCTGGTTGATAGTGCTATTAAGAATGCATACGGTGTGTTAGGTTTTATTGGTAGAGGGATTGAGTTCCGGAGCTGTGATGTCATGCTGCAACTGTACAAAACGCTAGTGTGGCCTCACTTGAAATATTGTGTTCAGTTCTGGTCGCCCCATTACAGGAAGGATGTGGAAATATTGGAAAAGATGCAGAGGAGATTTACCAGGATGTTGCCTGATCTGGAGGGAAGGTCTTATGAGAAAAGGCTGAGGAACCTGAGTCTGTTTTCATTGGAGAGAAAAAGGCCAAGACGGGATTTAATAGAGACATACAAGATCATCAGAAGATTAGATAGGGTGGACAGAGAGAGTCTTCTTCCCAGGATGATGACATTGGCTTGTACGAGGGGGCATAGCTGCAAATTGAGGGATGATACATTTAAGATAGATGTCAGAGGCAGGTTCTTTACTCAGAGAGTGGTAAGGACATGGAATGTCCTGATTGCCAATGTAGATAACTCAGTCACATTAGGGGCATTTAAACAGTCTTTGGATAAGCATGGGGATGATAATGGGATAGTGTAGGGGATTGGGCTTAGATTAGTTCACAGGTCGGCACAACATCAAAGGCTGAAGGGCCTGTTCTATGCTGTACTCTACATACAGGACATTGGTGAATCCACTTTTAGAATATTGCATACAATTCTGTTGTTAAACTTGAGAGAGTGCAGAAAAGATTTACATAGTGTAATTGAACTATTCGAACTTTGTTTATGCACAAGATACTGGTATTGGACTTTACCTTCTCACCCTCCATCTATACTTTAAATTCAATAGATTATGATCGCTCCTTCTGAGAGGATCCCTAGCTATGAGATCATCAATTATTCCTGTCTTATTACACAGGACTAGATCTTGCTGCCTGGTAGGTTCCATTACATACTGGGTAAAAATAATGACTGCAGATGCAGGAAACCAGATTCTGGATTAGAGTGGTGCTGGAAAAGCACAGCAGTTCAGGCAGCATCCGAGGAGCAGGAAAATCAACGTTTCAGGCAAAAGCCCTTCATCAGGAATGAGGCTTGTGGGTTGGGGCTGAAAGATAAATGGGAGCGTCCATCACTGACCCCTCTGACCTATCACCTTCTCCCTCACTTTCATCCACCCAGCTACCTCCTCCAACCTCACCCCACTCCCATTTATCTCTCAGCCCCAACCCACAAGCCTCATTCCTGAAACATTGATTTTCCTGCTACTCAGATGCTGCCTGAACTGCTGTGCTTTTCCAGCACCACTCTAATCCGTTACATACTGTTCAAGGAAATTCTCATGGATACATTCTATGTATTCCTTCTTAAGGCTACCTTGACCAACTTGGTTTGAGCAATCAAAATGTTAGTTTAAAATCCCACATGATAATTTCCATACATTTTCTACATGTATCAATTATTTCATTGTTGTTATTTGGTGTCCTGTAGACTATGCCTTTCAGTGAATTTTTCTCCTTACTATTTCTAATTTCCACCAACACTGATTCGACCTTTTTCTCCATAGAACCTGTGGAGTTAACGAATATTATGATTCCCAAGCTTCCTTTAATTCTGAGACACTGTTGCTTTTATTCAGTAATTTGCGAACCAGGCTTTTGACTGGTTACGACAACAAGCAGAAGTCTGTGAATTTGGTTTAATCCTTAATGAGATGTTTAGAGATCATCTGCTATGCAGGTTAATCATGTAACTTTGCAAAAACACCTACTAGCTGAAATTCAGCTGCACTTCAAACAGGTGTCACAACTGACTTTATCATTGGAAGCTGTGGCAAGTGGGGCATACCTGTTATATAGAATCTACACAATGTGGAAACAGGTCATTCAGCCCAACAAGTCCACATCAACCCTCTGAACAGCATCCATCACCCTATCCTATCCCATGGCTAATGCACCTAACCTACACATCCCTGAACACTATGAATAATTTAGCATGTCCAACTGCCTAACTTTGCACATCTTTGGACTGTTGGAGGAAACCGGAGCACCTGGCAGAAACCCACGTAGACACAGGGAAAACATGCAACTCCACACAGACAATCACTCGAGGCTGGAATTGAACCCAGGTCTCTGGCGCCGTAAGGCAACAGTGCTAACCACTGAACCACGGTGTTGCCCCAGTTGCAAAATATTCTAATGGAAGTGGGCACCCTCGCCAGTCTCACTGAGCTTGGGGAGCACCATTTGAGTGTAAGCAATTGCATTCCTACCACACCTAAATTGAAGAAGATAACTCATAGGCTGGTATCCAGGAGGGTATCCAGGCAAATTCACACCCTGAAAAGTCTGCCTTCTTCTGGTTTGGAACAGTTAAATTGCTTAGCAACATTCAAATCAGGAACAATCAAGATAAACATCTGGTTAAATGGTCATCTAGTTCTAATGGAGGTTGATACCAGCACAGCCATATCAGTGATTGCAGAACCAGTTTTCAATAAATGTGCTCTTGACTTTGGTGCTTAAATTTGTGCAAGACCTCAGCTGAGCTGAGAACCTATACTGGGGAACCTTTACAGATTAAGGATACAACTTTGGTTCTAGTCTCTAATGAAAAGCAACTGTTTCAGTTATCAGTGCTTGTACTAAAAGGTTCAAGCCCAAGCTCAATGGGGTGAAATTGGTTGCAAGAGCTTCACCTTAACATTAACTCAACATTTGGCTCATAGATTGGTTCAATATTTTTCAGTTAGAAAATGGTTGCCTGAATCAAGTCCTAACTAAGTACTCGGAATTCTTCCAGGAAGATTTAGGGACTATCAAAGCCAAAGCCAGGAAGCAATTGCATGATTCTAAAAGGCCTGCCTACTGCCATTTGCCTTATGGACAAAAAAGTGGAAGCAGAAATCAGAAAGCTGGAAAGTGAAGGAATTATCATATCGCCGAATGTATAGCACCAGTTGTACCGATTTTGAAATTTAATGGATTAGTTCACCTTTATGGGGAGTTTAAACATATAGTAAACCATTTTTCACAGCTGAATAAATACCTAGTCCCTCAGATAGAGGACTTATATGCAAAGCTGGCAGAGGCTATTCTTTGTGAAGCTGGGCATGAGCCACATGTACTTGCTTAAACCAGGATTCTCAGAAGTGTGCTACAATTAATACCAATAAGGGTTTGTAACAATATCAATGAGACTGCCATTTGTGGTTTTGTAAGCCAGTTCAATTTTTCAGCAGGTGATGGGGAACATGTTGCAAGGTGTATCTCAGGTCACAATTTAACCAGATGATGTCCTGATAACCAGGAAAAATAATAAGGAACACAGTCAGAACTTGTATATACCACTAAGACAGTTTCCAAAAGTAGGCATATGCCTAAGAAGGGAAAAAGTGTTTGTTCCAGGTTCCCCAAGTGATCTACTTGGGCTATGTTATCAACAAGACTAGGTTACACCCATTGAAAAAGAAAGTCACAGCAATATTAAACTTTGGACACAGAAATATCCAGTACTTTCAAAACAGAAACAACAGGGGATACAAAAGACCATCCCAACTAGAATTGAAACCATTTTGGACATGGATAGACCAGCTCATGGTAGAGAAGGGCATATTGTTATGGGGAACAAGAGTGATTGTTCAGAGCAAAGGTTGCTGCCAGATACTGGTGAACTCTGTCAGAGTCATCTGGAGTTTCCAAAATGAAGATATTGACGAGAAGTTATAACTGGTGGCCAGGCTTGAATGCAGTCATAGCTACCCTGAATGTCAACAGGTCCCAGACATGTTGGTTACACATAACAGCCCATTGTTTACCAGCAAGGAATTTGGTTATTTCTTAAAGTCAAATTGGATTTCACATTTAAGGACAGCTCCATACAACCCATTATTCTATATTCTGGCAGAAAGAGCAGTTCAAACTTTGGAGGTTGAATTGAAGAAACAGCTTACAGCCTCGCCAGACATCAAACTGTTATAGTTCTTGCTTGATTATTGGACCAACTCACATGCAACTACAGGGGTAGTTCCGGCAGAGTCATTCATGAATAGAAGACCCCACACCAGATTAAGTCTGATCTTCTGGGCCCTGGTGAGTGGCGGGTGAAACAGCATTACAAACGACATCAGTAACGCAAGACTCTGTCAAGCGAGAGAGACACTTTGGTACAGCTGACAAAGTATGTTGTAAGAATCATGGAAATGGCCCCACATTGATAAGAGGCATGCTCGATGCAAGATCAGGACCAGTGATGATTAAAGTTCAGGGAAGTGCGACACTCCTGAACATGCATGTGAACATATGAATGCTACAAATTTGCAAACAGTGCAGAGGCAAGTTGTGCCCAGCTCCTCCAATCCCTTGGAAATGTTGCTGGAACCTGTGGATCTACCCTGTCTGTCAAATGTTGTCAAGTCCTCTGGATCAGAGATGGACATGATGGAAGTAGCTGCCTTGACACCTTTGCTTCCATGAAAGTCTACTGAGGCAATTCTGGCACAAAAGGCATGTTCCTGAGTGTTACATGCCGCCTGTGTCAGATGCTTGAGTTAGAGGAACTTGACCTGGTGCTAAAGTGCCCTAGAAGGCTATTAAAGAAAAGGAACCGGCCTACGTTCGTGGACTCAGAGTGGGAGAGATCTAATATTATAATGGAGTCAGCCAGCTGGACCTCATAGAATATGACTTCCTTGATTGGACCAGATTAACAGCCTCAGTTTTCAAAGATACTCACCAATGCATCAACCATTTCTTTAGCCACTTCTTTCAATACCCTGTAATGTAGAATATCAGAATGAAGGATTTTATCATACTTCCAGTCCAATTCAATCTTCTTACTAATTTACTTCAACTCCTCATTCTCCCTATCAGTTGAATCTGCAGTTCTGGAAAATTTCTTGCATTTTTATCAGTGACAACAGACACAAAATAATCATTTATCTTCTCTTCCAGTTCCGTATTCTCCATGGTAAATTCTCCTGATCTTATCTTTAATGGACCCACATTCATTATAACCAAAGATTTCCTTTTTACATACCGAAAGAAGCTTTCACATTTTGGTAGATTGCATTCATAATCTATTCTTCATTTCATTGTCAGTTTCTTGGTTCTCCTTTGTCGCATTCTAAAAACCTCCCAAAACCTCAGCTTTTACCCTAATTCTGGGAACTTTATATGCTTTTTCTTTAATTCATAATATCCCTACAGTGGGCAAACACGCCATTTGGCCTAACAAGTCCACACGGACCCTTCGAAGAGTATCCAGCACAGACCCATTCCCCTGAATGATGGACTTAACCTACACATTCTTGAACACTATGGGCAACTTAGAATGGCCAATTCACCTAACCTGCACATCTTTGAACTGTGGGAGGAAACCAGAGCAAATCTGCATAGACAAAGGGAGAATATTATTCCTTATTACTATTGCTCTTTCGTTATTCTTCTTCCTAACTATACAGCTGAGTCACCCATGGTGCGATGAACTTGGCTCTGGTTGCACTCCTCTGACAGATCTTTGCCCTCATCATTCTCTAACAAGAAAGTTAGACTCAGGAGCCACATGCGTGCTATTTAAGTAGACCACTGCACTGTAGCTGCTTGACAGCGATTCTAGCCACTGCTCAGGTTCTGAAATTTGGATCTCCAGCTTGTGTTCAGCCAGTTACATGTTCTGCAGCTATATTTGTTTAGAACACGTGGTATATCAATGCACACATACCGCAGGATGTACAGAGCTTGTCCCGTCTAACCTACCATCCATGAACTCTGAAATCAATTTGTGACCCTTAGAATTAATATTAAATTGCTATGAAAACTTAACAAGTTACTTCTCAGCAAAAGAGAGAAAAAAGATGAGAGATTTAAACACAAACTATATTACCAACTTTCACTTTAAAGTTTAGAAATACTGATCAATTGTACTCACCATTGAATTGTTTCACTTCCACCCATGACATGATTCTGCAGTTGGTCTCCTTGTAGATAGGCTTCTCAATCTATTAATGCTAGGGATCGAGCCCTCCATAATCACCTGATGAAGGAGCGTCGCTCCGAAAGCTAGTGTGCTTCCAATTAAACCTGTTGGACTATAACCTGGTGTTGTGTGATTTTTAACTTAATGCTATGAAGCGAAGGCTGATCTCCCACTGAGAACTAAAACTGAATCACCCAAAGAGGAGTACCTTGCCCTATAATCTGTAAAAAGTGTGTGCAAAGTGGTGAAACCTGCTCTTCAGCAACTTCATGTGGTTAAATAAAAATAAATTCCTGACCCTTTAAAATTAACACGTAACAGCAATTACCTAAGCTATTAACAAACCAAATAAATCCCTTCTAACTACTAACTATTCCCAAATAAAATAAAGTTAAGAATCACACAACACCAGGTTGTAGTCCAACAGGTGTTTTTGGAAGCACTAGCTTTCAGAATGCTGCTACTTAATCAAGTGGTTCAAGACATTAAGATCATGTTCACAGAATTTATCACCAAAGGAGTCCAGTGTCAAGAAGATGTGATACAATAAACAATCTTAGATTAAAACTTTCATCCTTTATAATGGGATGTGCTGGGTTCTGTTCTTTGATATGTAACAATTCTCCCCGTGTCTGCGTGGGTTTCCTCTGGGTGCTCTGGTTTCCTCCCACAGTCCAAAGATGTGCAGGTTAAGTGAATTGGCCATGCTAAATTACCTGTGGTGCTAGGTGCATTAGTCAGGGATAAATGTAGGGGAATGGGTCTGGGTGGGTTGCTCTTCGGAGGGTCAGTATGGACTTGTTCAGCGAAAGGGCCTTTTCCACACTAGGAAATCTAATCAAAAAATCTAATCTAATCAAACTTCTTTTAAATTACATTCTCAAGATAGCTCAGATTTTTAAACAATAGGTGTGAAGTCTATCTGCTCAATTGTTTAAAAAAATGACTCGTAGCTCTGGAGGATGGCAATTAACTCCTGAGTCTTTGTCCTACTGCCCCCTTCTTTTATACCTTTGATGATATATCAATTTTTTACAATAGGATTGCTCCTGTGTTGTCAAAACCATCAGATTTAAGTTTAATAGGTTTTTAGTATCTAGTTCAAATTGATTGGCTAAATTCAAAACCTGTTGCCTTGATAAAAATTATTGCTTGGTCTGCTAACTATAGGGCCTTGTAATACAAATGTTTCAGTTCAGGTGCTCTCTGTTCCGGCAAACTTTAAAGCTGCTCACAGCCATCCATTTTTACTCTAAACACTGAAAAAACCCCACCATGTTTTAAAGGGACCATACAATGTTCCCCCCCCCCCCCCTACAATTTTACAAACATCAAATTTTAGCTTCCTATCTCCCAATCTATAATTACTCCACCCAACTTCATAATACCTCCCTGCTTAGGAAAAAAATGAACCATCACTACGAAAAGATGGCTTCATTTTTGTTTTCTTTTAAAACCTTAACTCCATTACATCACCAGATCCATAGACTATTATTCAAAAGTTATATATTTGTTTACATATAACATTGAATACTACAGTTTCTATCCAATATAAACATTTTTCTTTTAAAACCGCATTAAAGCAACCAGGATAATATTTTCGCAACCTGTAACATTTAAAATGTGTAAATTAAATGTTGTAACATGAAACTACACTGAAATAATCTGGTATTCTTGATATTATATCTTTTCAGAACTGTCAAAAGATTATGGTTGGTATGCACTATTGGCTCTGAGGCATTGTTTACAACATAAACATTAAAATGTTGTGAGGCCATTTTTTCAATGGTTGAATATTTTTTCTGATGGATATTGAGTTTTTTTGAAAAATAATCGGTTGGCCTTTCAATTCCACAATCATCTTCCTGTAACAACACAGCTCCAACACCTACGTCGCTTGCTTCAATGGCGACTTTGAAGGGTGTAAAATTTGGCGTGGCTAAAACTGGGTGCTTGTTCTTTTTCAACAAATCCATCAAACATGTTACTAAAGCTTGATACAAATTTCCTGTAAAATCCATTCAATCCTAAAAATCGCAGCACTTCCTTGTTTGAGGAAGATCTTGGAGAGTCCTCAATGTCTTCACGTTCCTCTGTGTCATCCATCCGTATCCAATGTTGTATCCTAAGAATGTCCCTTCCGCCTTAGCAAATTATGTTTTTGCTAAGTTTTTGACCAACTTAAAGAGCTCTGCCAAATGCTTCAAATGATCTTTCGGCGAATGGCTAAAGATCACTAAGTCATTTATGCAGATGGCACAATTAATTAATCCTGCAACAGCTCTGTTCATAAATCTTTGAAAAGTGGCTGGGGTGTTTTTCCTTCCAAAGGGCATTACTTTAACTTGATATAACACATTTGCATTTACAAAAGCAGAAACTTCTTTTGCTCTCTTTGATAAAGGTACTTGTCAGTAACCACAAAATAAGTCCAATTTTGTGATGTAAGTGGCTTGTCTTACTTTTTCCACACAATCCTCCAGCCTTAGAATCGGGTATGAGTCAGATTTAGTCACAACATTGACCTGCTGATAATCTGCGCAGAATTGTTGAGTACCATCAGTTTTGGGAAGCAAAACAATCAGTGAACGCCACCCACTTCGAATCATCTCTGTGATGTCTTCTTGGAGCATTGCTTCCATTTCCTTCTGAACCTTGCTTAATTGAGAGGATAAAGCCATTAGGAGTGCTGTTTTATCAGAACAGTTTCCCTATGTCAACCTGATGTACTATGACATTAGTCCTCCCCATTCTATTTCTACACAGGTCCTCACAACACTGTAACAAGTCTTTCAATTCAGTTCTCTCAGCTCACTACCCTATCCCACTCCTCCTTGAGGACTTCCTCATTATTCAATTTATTCTGAGGCACATCAAAATCCAAATCATCTGGATTTGATTCTTCACTCTGAAGGGCAGCAACTAACACCTGTTTCTCTGATTTCCTTTCCCTGTTTCAGCACGTTCACGTGACATACCCGATAATTTTTTTTCTATAGGGTATCTTTACCAGATAATTTATCTGACTTAACTTCTCAATCTGATAGGGACCACTAAACCTTGCTTCGAAGGGATCTCCTACCACTAGTAACAACACCAATACTTTATCCCCATGGGCAAACATACAAATTTTAGATTTCTTATCTGCTTCCTGCTTAATTAGGTGCTGAAACACTTTCAAATGTTGTTCAGCTAATTCAATTACACTGTTTAATCTTTCTCATACCTCAGATTGTTATGAAGGTATAGAGGTGTACTGTATCTTTGAGAGAGTTGAAAAGCTAGCAAGGACTGACAATGCACAATGTGACACTTGGTTGAAACAAATAGCAGCAGTTGGGTTGCCATGAAACAAAAACAAATTCAAATTCAGTCAATCAGTTTAAATTAAGCTCCAAGATACCAAAATTGAATTAAATTTGAATTTAGTATTTCGATAATATTAAAACCAATGAAATGACCTGATGTTTTAGGGTGTAAAACTGCACATTTTGAACAGTTAGAGGGAGACCTGCCAAAGACCAACATATGTGGACTGCTAACTGAAGAGCTCTCTGAAAGGTACCTGTCTGTGGGGAGTTTGCGCAGCAGAACATTGAGGCCAACTTGGAGAGAATCTACAGAGGAAAATCTACAAAGGAGAATTGGCAAAGTTGACTGACTTTGAAACGTGATTTTATTTTGTAAATCTTAATCAGGATTTTTTTATTGGACCAGTATTGTAGAGTGGTCCAATAAAGATAGGTTTAAGAGAAAGGAGTTGTAAATAGCTGTTGATTTTAATATTCATTATTGGACTTAGAAAATAAAGTTGTTAATTTTTACTTTATATAGCAACCTCTAGGATAGACCTTTGCCTCTTGAATTTTAACAGATTACAGCACGGGATGAATTTTTTCTGTGTTGCTGGTTTAAATCAGTCGAGGGGTTTACCCTGTGTCGTAACAAGATACATAATCCAACTGTGAGATCTGACTTCTGACCTATCAACTTTACCTTAATTAATTTTAAAAGCCCTCTTACTTTGTGTCCAAGTATCAATTCAAATAGAGTATTTGTTAGATTACTTAAGTGTGGAAACAGGCCCTTTGGCCCAACAAGTCCAAACCAACCCTCTGAAGAGCAACCCACCCAGACCCATTCCCCTACATTTACCCCTTCACCTAATACTACGGGCAATTTAGCATGGCCAATTCACCTAACCTGCACATCTTTGAACTGTGGGAGGAAACCGGAGCACCCAGAGGAAACCCACACAGACACGGGGAGAACATGCAAACGCCACACAGATAGTTGCCTGAGGTGGGAATTGAACCCGGGTCTTTGACGTTGTGAGGCAGCAGTGCTAACCACTGTGCCACTGTGCTGCCCAGTAAACTGGATTCATTCATTTGGAGCATCTCTAATCGCAAATATTATAAATAGGATACCTTTATCCCAACCATTTGGGTAATCCTGGCAATTAGCCCTCAAAATGGTCTTTAGGGTCTGATGTCACTTGTCTAATGCTATCTGGGACTCAGGGTGGTGAGCATTTGGTGTAAAGTGTTTGATGCCGAAACTACCCATAATCTTTTTAAGTAATTTGGCAGTAAAATTGGACCCTTGGTCTGACTGAATCTTCCTGGGTAATCCATAACAGGTAAAGCAAGGAAGCAACTCCTCCATAACCTTTTTTGCCTTGACATTCCATAATGGAATTGCCTCCGGAAATCTAGTAGACCTATCCATTATGGTTAGAAAATACTGACTCTCACTTTTATTTTTTAGGGAGGGGACCTACGCAATCAATTATAACCTGTGTACAGGTTCTTCAAATGTGGGAATTGGCATCAAAGGTGCTGGGTTAATCATTGCTTTGTGGCTTTCTTACCATCTGACAAGTATGACAGGTACAGCAAAATTCAACCACATCTTTATGTAATCCAGGCCAATAAAAATGCTTCTGTACCTTAGCCTGAGTTTTCCTCACTCCGAGACGACTTCCAACAGTAATTCGTGTGCTACCCGCAATACTTCCTGTCTGTATTCTACCAGCAACACAATCTAGTGAATTCTGCCCACTAACCTGCCATGACCTCCATTTCCACCTTAAGATTTTGTCCTTGAGGTAATAGCATTCTGGAATACACTCTGATTCCTTTCCCAAGTAGGCTTTATGATATAAATCATTTATCATCTCATCTTTTTGTTGTAAATCCATTAATCTTTCTGAACTAAACACCTTTGCCTGATCTTCTACTTGCTTAGTTTTTTTCCTTTACCATCGTATCAAACAAGAGTGTCAGCTAACTGGACCTAAACTCCTTCATCTTTCTCTTTTGTTCTCCCTACTTGTTTTACCTTATGGCTGTGGGCTCTTGTCACCACAAAGTCCATAAAAATTCCAGGGTATTTTTCCTTTAACTCCTCAGTTCCATGATTTTCTTTTGGCTTTCCCACTACAAATGGGCATTACTTCCACCTGTGATCCAGCCATATCATTTCCAAGAATAAACTAGATTCCTGGAATAGCCAATTTTTCCATCACTCTTACTATCACTTCACCAGTTTTGAATGATTTACTAGCCTTATTTTATACAGGGCAATACTACTCCTCTCTACATTTATTCCACAGACTACCATTCTCCTTGGCAATATTTCAGAAGGAGTGCAAATATTTTCATCGTTTACTGTTAGAAACAGACTAGACACCTCAATAGCCCTGCCTACCAACTTGGTGTGAATTAACATTACCCACACAGTTTCTGACCAGTTCATCCATTGAGCCAATGTCTCAAAGGGAATGAAAAAGGCTTTTACATCCTTTTAATTGAATTTTGATAATTTTTTGACATATTTGTATATATCTCAGCCAGGCCTTTGGCTATGATGGGTTTACTCATCATCATTATCCTGCTGACTTAGCCTACCTTCTGCCTTCATCTCCATCTTGTTACGTTCCTGTCTAATTGCCAACTTCTGAAGTTCAAACTCTCTCTCTTCCTCTCTTTCTTCTCTCTCTTTTTCTTTCTTCTCTACTAAGAATCTTCTTTCCCTTTCCTTTTCTTTCTCCTCTCCTTGTAACCATAATTCAAGCAGTTTCAGTTCTCTTTTTTCCCTGTCTTTTTTCCTTTCAAGTTCACTTTCTATCTCCAATTGTCTCACTTGTAATTTAATTTTTTCTAATTCCAACGCACTTGACTGTTTCTCTGGTATATTCAAGTCTTCTCAAAATAAATGCCAACATTGCATTTGCCTTTCTAACAGCTGACTCACCCTGCAAGTTTACCTTGAGAGAATCCTGGACTTAAACTCTCAAGTCTCTTTTAACTTCAGACTTCTGAAGTTTCCCCTCATTTAGAAAATATTCCATGTTTCTATTCCTCCGACCAAAGTGCATGACCTCACAATTTCCCACATTGTATTCCATCTGCCACTTCTTTGCCCACTCTCTTAACCTGTCCAAATCCTTTTGAAGCCTCTCCCTGCCTCCTCAATACTCCTGTACAACTACGTATCAAACATAGTCAAAATGCCTTCAGTTATCTAGATCATTAATATATAAAGTGAAAAGTTGTGGTCCCAACACTGACCTTTGCAGAACACCACTTGTCACTGGCTGCCATCCTGAGAAAGATCCTTTTTTCTCCACTCTCCGCTCTCTGTCAGGTCAAGAACTGTCCTTGGTCTAACTTGCTTGTTACTTCCTCAAAGAATTCTAACAGGTTTGTCAGGCACGACCTCTCCTTGATGAAACCATGCTGACTTTGCCCTATTTTACTATACACTTGCAAGTATTCAGAAATCTCATCCTTCACAATGACTCCAAAATCTTACCCATGACCAAGGATAGGCTAATCGGTGTATAATTTTCCCTCTTTTGCTTCACTATCTTTTTAAACAGGGGTTTTACTGTTCATTGGGACTCTCCCTGACTCTAGTGATTCCTGAAAGAACACCACTAATGCCTCCACTATCTCTTCGGCTATCTTGTTTAGAACTCTGTGGTGTTGTCCATCTGGTACAGGTGATTTATTCACCTTCAGGTCATTCAATGTTTCTAGCAACTTCTCCTTGGTGATGACTACCATACTCAGCTCTGCCTCAACTGTCTTGAATTTTTGGGATATTACTCGTGTCTTCCACTGTGAAGGCTGATGCTAAGTAGTTATTCAGTTCTTCAACCATTTCCTTGTTCCCCACTTTTATCTCTCCAACAGTCCAATGTCCACTGTTGCCTCTCTTTTGTCCTTTTTATATCTAAAGAAACTCTTCCAGTTTTCCTTCACATTACTGGCTAACTTACCCTCATTTTTAATCTTCTCCCTATTTATTTCTTTTTTTGTTGTCCTCTGTTGGTCTTTGTAAGCTTCCCAATCCTCTGGTTTCCCACTGCCTTTCATCACATTATATGCTTTCTCTTTTGCTTTTATGCTATCCCTGACTTTCCCTGTCAGTCATGGCTGCCTCATCCTCCCTGGTATCATGTTTCCTTTTCCTAGGGATGAATTTTTGCTGTGTCTCCTGAATTACTCACAGAAACTCCTACTATTGCTGTTCCACTGTCTTTTCTGCTTGTCTCCTCTCCCAGTCAATTCTATCCGACTCGTCCTCAGGTCTCTGTAGTTGACTTTAGTCAGTTGTAATACTGTCACCACTGATTCTATCTTCTCCCTCTCAACTTGCAGAGTAAGTTCAATCATATTATGATCGCTACCTTCTCAGGTTTCCTTCATCTTAAGCTCCCTTATCAAGTCTGCTTCATTGCACAATAGTAAATTCAGTCTTGCCTGTTCGCCAGTGAGCTCCACTACAAGCTGCTCCAAAAAGCTATCTCATTGACATTACTCAAATTCCTTTTCTTGCAATCCACTACCAACCTGATTTTCACACTCTGCTTGCATATTGAAATTCCCCAAGATCACTGTAACTTTTCTTTTTTTACACACTTGACTATAAAGGGTGGCACAGTGGCTCAGTGGTTAGCTCTGCTGCCTCACAGCGCCAGAGACCTGGGTTCAATTCCTCCCTCGGGCAACTGTCTGTGTGGAGTTTGCACATTCGCCCGGTGTCTGCGTGGGTTTCCTCCCACCGTTCAAAGGTGTCCAGGTTAGGTGAATTGGCCATGCTAAATTGTCCGTAGTGTTAGGTATAGGGGAACGGGTCTGGGTGGGTTGCTCTTCGGAGGCCGAAGGGCCTGTTTCCACACTGTAGGGATTCTAATCTAAAAGCAGTGATGTACTTCTGAGGCTGCATAGGGCTGTGGTCAGACCACATTTGGAGCATTGTGTGCAGTTTTGGGCCTGGAAGTATGTACTGGCCCTGGAGCGTGTTCAGAGGACGTTCCCGAGAATGGTCCCAGGAATGAAAAGCTTAATATATGAGGAATGTTTGAGGATTCTGTGTCTATACTCTATGGAGTTTAGAAGGATGAGGGGGGGGGATCTAATTGAAACTTACAGAGTACTGAATGACCTGGACAGAGTGGATGTTGGGAAGATGTTTCCATTGGTAGGAGAGACTAGGACCCGAGGGATCAGCCTTAAAGTAAATGGAAGACCTTTTTGAATGGAGATAAGGAGAAACATCTTCAGCCAAAGAGAGATGAATCTATGAAATCCACTGTCATAGAAGCCTGTGGAGACTAGGTCATTGAGTATATTTAAAACGGAGATAGATAAGTTTTGGATTGTCAAGGGGATCAAGAGATCTGGGGAGAAAGCAAAAGAATGGGGTTGAGAAACTTATCAGCCATGATTGAATGCCGGAGCAGACTTGATGGGCTGAATGGCCTATTTTCTGCTCCTATGTCTTATGGTCTTATTCATTCTCTGCTAAAATGTTTTACTAACTTCATTACAATTATAGCTTGCTTATTATCTGTAATTAAACTCAGTTTTAGCCTGTTTGCTTATTTTTCAACTGTCACCTTTTTCTGCCTTTCTAAACTTTCTTGTCAAATTTTGGAAACATCTTTGACTCCCAGGACTTGCTTAGCAATGTTAAGAGCCATTTCTCCACTTTTGATTTAACCAACAGCAAACCGCCAAAATCAAACAGACTTTCCACTTCTCTACTTAAGTTTTATTTAAAGACCTAGGAAACTAGCCCCCAAGTCTGTTTAAATCTGCTGGGACTTCTTGTACCCTAAATCTATTCAAAGCTATCCAGCTCCCTCCAGATCTGTCCTGATCCCAGACCCGACCCCCCAATGTGTTATAAAGTGAAGATTGACCTCCCTCTGAGAACTAAAACTGAAACACCCAAAGAGCAGGCCTTACTATATAATCTGTAAAAAGAGTGTACGACGTTTTGTAATCTGCTCTTCCACAACTTTTAGTGGTTAAATAAAAAAAATCCCTGACACTCACTTTAAAATCAACAAGTAACAATTTATTTATCTAACTCTAACTGTGAACAAATTAACTAAACTATTAACAAACTGAATAAATCCCTTCTACCTACTCACAATTCATGAATAAATCAAGATTCTAATAGTATGCAATAAATACAAATCCCACTCATATACAAAAAAAATCTCTCAAAATTATAGACAGTTTATGTCTTCTGAAATGTTTTGTGCCTCTCCTGTCATTCTTCTGTCATGAATGCCTTTTCCTCCAATTCTTCTATTAGAAATACCTCCTTCATCGTTCTTCTGTCAGGAATTTAGATAGTGTTTTTTCTAATACGTAGATGACTGTGAGAGTCAATTTCTCTCTCTAGAGCTGAGGACCCTTGGCTCTGGCGGATGGCAGTTAACTCTGGGGTCTTTGTCCAACTGCCCTCTTCTTTTGTACTCTTGGTGACATATCAATTTAGAGTCATAGAGTCATTGAGGTGTACAGCATGGAAACAGACCCTTCGGTCGAACCCATCCATGCTGACCAGATATCCCAACCCAATCTCGTCCCACCTGCCAGCACCCGGCCCATATCCTTCCAAACCCTTCCTACTCATATACCCATCCAAATGCCTCTTAAATGTTGCAATTGTACCAGCATCCACCACATCCTCTGGCAGCTCATTCCATACATGTACCACCCTCTGCGTGAAAAAGTTGCCCCTTAGGTCTCTTTTATATCTTTC
>NC_057715.1:87922370-87958937 GCF_004010195.1 Chiloscyllium plagiosum | reverse complement strand
CTGTCCACTACACCTCCAATTTTGGTGTCATCTGCAAACTTACTAACTGTACCTCTTACGCTCGAATCCAAATCATTTATGTAAATGACAAAAAGTAGAGGGCCTGGCACCGATCCTTGTGGCACTCCACTGGTCACAGGCCTCCAGTCTGAAAAACAACCCTCCACCACCACCCTCTATCTTCTATCTTTGAGCCAGTTCTGTATCCAAATTTCTTACAATAAGACTGGTCCTGTGTTGACAAAACCATTAGATTTAAATTTATTAAGTTTTTGGAGTCTAGTTGCCTCATTTAAATTGATTGGCTAAATTCAAAACCTGTTGTCTTGATTAAAAACTGCTGCTTGGCCTGCTAACTATGGGCCTTTTGCTTCAAATGTTTCAGTTCATGTGCTCTCTGCTCCTGCAAACCTTAAAGCTGCTCACAGACATGCTTATTAATTGTAAGCACCAAAAAAAGTCTTTTAAAGGGATCACTCAATACTTCCCCACATTATAATTTTACAAACACTAAATTCTAACTTCGGGTTTTCCAACCTCCAAATATGCTATCCATCTTCATAACAATACCTTACTTCCTTTCTCACTCACCTCTCACCCTGGAGTCTGAGGACTGCATTGCAGAACACTTACGTTCCGAGTGAAAAAAATGACCCCAAGCTTCCAGTTGCCTGCCACTTCAACAAACTGCCATTTTCCCTGACAAGCATTTTCTGGCTTGGATCTGCTGCAATGCTCTAGTGAGTCTCAGTAGAAGCTAGAAGAACAGCATCCCATTTTCTACTTGTAACCTTGTAGCCTTTAGGACTAAATGTCAAGTTCAACAGTGCTAGTGCCTGAACACTACCTTCTATGACCATTACCCACCTGACACCCCATGCCGTTGTGACTTAGACTGCTTTCAGCACAACCAACCCAATTCCAATACTTATGGTTCCCATTATCAGTCTTTTTCCCTATCATCTATTCTTTTGTCTATTTAACTTTCCCTCTCTCCAATCTTCTCCACCTACATGCTCACTCTTTTTCCCTACCACCCCCTGTCATCAGCATACATACCACCTTTTACTAGCTACTATCAGTTCAGAAGAATGATCACTGGACTCAAGATGTTAACTCTGCTTTCAATCCACAGGTACTGCCAGACCTTTCAGCAAAGGGGAACAACTGTATCTCCAGCAATTTCTATTTTTGTCTCATTCTGGACACTTCACTTATTACAGTAAATCTTAATTAAAGCAACTCTTTCCTCTCTGGCACAAATTCCCACTTTGACCCAAATTTCCAAACACTCACTCTGTCTCACTTAAGCAGTCTCCTTCACTTTGCCCATGCAGCCTACTCTCTCAAAGATGTCTTGCCTTAGTTGTGCAATGTGGGCCACAGGTGACTCTTTAAAGGTCACCTGTGATCATATCTGCTTCACAAAGATTTCTAGCTGCAAGCTGCAAGGACGAGTAACATGGGTAACATTGCCTGTGCGCAACATATAAACCCCACATACTAGTACACCGCATGTATTTCACATGCACAATGATCTACTTTCAAATTATGTGAACCAGCGCTCTGTGGGTACACGATAGATTCAGTTATCCCTTGAAGAGCCTCCTATTGTGCAGAACACCTATGTTCTGCCTGCAGAAATGAATCTGAGCTTCCAGTTGTCTGCCGCTTCAGTACAGCACTGTGTTCCCTGACCAACATCTGTCTCTCGCTTGCTACAGTGCTCCAGCGAAGCTAGAAGATCAGCTCCTCATTTTTGCATGGGAACCCTGTAGCCTTCTGGACTGAATTTCAAGTCGAACAACTTTAGAGCTTGAGCACCTTTTCCCATATCCTTACCCCAACCCCTGCAGGTCAGCCCTTGTCATTACATGGGCTGCTATCACAAACAGCTCACTTTCAGCCATTAAAGATTCCTATGAGCAGCTATTTATTCTTCCAGGCTGATCTTTATCCAACCTTTTGTCTTGGCAACTGTTTTTCACTCTCCCTGGGCTCCCTCTTCATGTATCATTTACTTCTTCTCCCTTCCCCTCAGCCCATGCTTAGCATATATGTCAACCTTTTCTTAGCTACAATCAGTTCTGAAGAAGGGTCACTGCACCGAAAACATCAACTTTGCTTTCTCTCTACAGATGCTGCCAGACAAGCTGAGATTTTCCAGCAATTCCTGTTTTTATTTCTCATTTCCAGAATCCACAGTTCTTTGGTTTAGTTTTATGTTCTACCTAGATAACTCTTGTCTCCTGGTATACCAAGCCTCAAAGACATTTGTATACGCTGAGGAACCAAAGAACATGCAACGCTTTGGTAAATGTGTTTCAGTAACTTCCCTGAAACCTTGCACAAATCTGTAGGAAAAGCTTATAGTGTTCCTAACTGACCAGAATGTTCAGGAAATGGATCCCACTGCTATTCACAAAGGCTGCACAGAGCTTTAATGGTGACATGAATGCAGCCATGCCCCTGAACTTGAGGAATGCAAACATGCCCCTGAAACCAACTGCCTTTGGCTGACTAGTCTGAGTGGTTGTGAACTTGATGAATTAGCTAAGCCAACTGTACGTTGCATATGCAGTAATGGGTCATGGAATGAAAAGTGCTACATATATCTCCAGATGAACTCTTGAAGAAATGACAAGCAGAAATATTGAGTGTCACGTGCTAACTCCACATCACTTCAATTCATAGTCATGTCCTTTTTAGTGAAACCTAGCTGTATTTTTCATTATTGAAGGCTTACGATCTTAAACTATATTGTTGGTAACTTCTGATAAGCTATTAATTTTTGTAAAAATTCCGCAGATTATGCATTTGGCCTCATATAACTAGCTGTTTCGCATAGTGAAAATGCTTGCTGTGAAAAATGAGATCACTCTTCCAATCTGTTTGAGAAAACCAGGACTGCACGTGGGAATTTAGTGAAAGCAATATAGTTTGCTCTTTAAAAAAAATTTAAGTGACCTAAAACGAATTTGCGCTTCCAGCTGTGCTTCAGGGAAGCTTTGGTTCGTATATGGTTACTTGATTGATAGAGTCTTCAAAATTGTGTGAATATAACAATGTCTGGTTTAAAGAAAACCCATCTAGAATGCTGCTGCTTATAGTTGACAATAAACAATGCACTAAAATCGATACATTCTCATCCCAGAATACTAACTTAGGCCCAGATAGCACATTCAATTTTCAATGGTCAGTCTGTGGAATATTCACTGATCTAAGATTATATCTTTGACAATAACTCTGCCAGGTGTTTTGTTCATTCCATGGTGACATCACTTTTCTGCAGGCAGTACTTTGTTGTCATCAAACAGGCCAGTAGAGATGTGAAAGGTTGCTTAATTTACTATTGTTGCCATTAGTTATTCAAGGTATTAATGGCAATGAATTGCCATATGTACAAAGGTATGCAACTTTTCAATCAATTTCTAGTTGCCTCATGGAAATCTCATTTTAATATTGTTGAACAGGGAGGTGCGTCATATCATGTTAATTCAGAGAAAGGCTGAGATATTTCAGTGATTGCATGTATTGTAACATTGCAGACTGGGGTTTTGTGTTGGGGCCATGTAGAATTCTCAACACAACTGTCTGAGGGAATAGCCTGGGAAATCTAAGCTTACGACATTCGATTCCCTGTGTTTGGTAATCAGAGAATTTTGAATTTTCTTAGAATCACAGAGTACAGAAGAAGCCTTTCGGCCCATTGAGTCTACATCAACAAAAATTACTCTAAATCTACATTTGTCCCATTTTCCTGCATTTGCCTCATAACCTTGAATGTTATAAGATTTCAAGTGCTCATCAAAGTTTGATGTGAGGTTTCTCACCTCACCTACCTTCCCAGGCAGCATATTCCAGATTCCCACCACCCTTGGGGGCTGAAAACATTTTTCTTCCAATCCTGTCTGAACATCCTGCTTTTCATCTGAAATTATTTCCCCCTTGTTATTGACCTTTCAGCAAAGGGGAACAGCTGTTTTCGATTCACCTTGTCAATACCTCTCAACTTTATACTCTGCAATCAGTTCCCACATCAGCCTTCTCTGCTTGAAAGGAAATGACCTGAGCCGAACTAGCCTCTGACTCACTTAAGCTCAACGGTTATTCAGAAATAATTAGTGGATTAACAATCCATCCTTACTCCTGAATTAGTATTAAACTGAACTTCTAACTTACCAGTGACCCTCCCTGCATGCTTCCAATCACAACCTCAACCCCAGATATGTTCCCAGCCCTGAAACTCCATCCCCATAGGCTGGATGCTCTTCTGAGTACAAATGACCCCCAAACTTCCCACCCTCCTCCCAAACTGATAATCTGCCCGATTGACCCGACCAGACCTTGACACCCCAAAAGTGACCCAACCTGATTTGACACCCTTCCCCCCATCACACCAAAATCTGGCCCAATGAGTCTCCACCAACCCTCCAAAGAGCATCCCATCCAGACCCATTCCCCAACCAATACTTGTAATCCCACATTTACTGTGACTAATCCACTTAACCTACACATCTTTGGACTGTGGGAAGAAACCGAGAATGTGACAGAAACTCATGCAACATGGTGAGAATGTGCACACTCCACACAAATTGAAATGTAACTCAAGTCCCTGGCACTGTGAGGCAACTGTGCTGACAGTTGTGCTGCCGACCAGACCATACATACTTCCAAAATCTCAGCTGTCAGCCCTTAATCTTTCACTTGCTTGAGTTTTTCTGCAGCTACTGAATGGCTCTGCCATACACATGCCTCAATATTTAGTGCTCTGTCCAGTTCTAAATAAGAACATCATTATTCTTCACCTGGTCCATTCCCTTAATATGGCCTCATACTTTTTTAAGTCCAATGGATGCAGACTTGACAATGTAGGGTCAAATGGCTTAATTATCCACTATCAGATCTGGCTCAACCACGCAAAGCATCACCTAGGTCCTTCTGTCAGGTTCTAAAATTATCTGTAATGCAACAATTGCCTAAGAACACAACTATCATAACTGATCGGATTATGGCCTCAACTTAATTCTCCTGCCTGCATCCATAACCCTTGACTCCCTTATTCATCAAAACTCTTGCTAACTCAGCCTTGAATATGATCAATGACTCAGCCTATCCTGCTCTGAGAGCAGAGAATTCCAAAGACTAATGACTCAGAGAGAATAAAATGTCACCCCCTTCAGTCTTAAGTAGAAGGTCTCTAATATTTTAACCATGCCCCCTTGTTCCAGATAGTACGTGAGTGAAAACATCTCTCAGCATATAACCAGTTAAACTATTTACAATCTATATCAATGGTTTAGATCAAAGGAATAAGTAATTAAATCTGCTGAAGGCTGTGTGTGAGTATATGTTTGAAGTGATGCAGTTTGGAAGAAGAAACAAGCCAAGGGGCTACTCAAGGAATGGCAGGATGCAAGGAAACTCAGAGAACAGAAGGTGCTTGTCTGCTGATCCCTGAAGGCAGCAGGGCAGGCTAATAGGGTGGTTAGGAAGGCATATGGGTCACTTGCCTTTCTCAATTGTAGCTTGATTATAACATCAGGGAGGTTATGTCAGACCTGTACAAAACTTTGGTTCAGCTACAGCTGGAAATGCTATGTGCAGTTCTGGTTGCCATCTATAGGAAAGATGTGATTGCACTGGAGGAGTTACACAGAAGATTTACTAGGATGTCTCCTGGGTTGGAGCATTTTAGCTATGAAGAAAGGTTGGATAAGCTTTGTTTGTTTATGTTAGATCAGAGAAAGCTGAGGGGTATGCTGATTGAGATATACAAGATTATGAGGGACATGGACAGAGTGCATAAGAAGCAGTTGAAAGATGAATAATGAGGGAGCATAATTTTAAGATAAAGGACAGATTTGAGGAAAACATTTTTCATTCGGAGGGTGGTGAGAATCTGAAATGTACTCCCTGGTAGGGCAGTAGATGTGGGAAACCTCACACATTTAAAAGGTACATGGCTGAGCACTTAGTATGTCATAACATTCAAGGCGATGGCCCAAGCGCTGGGAAGATGGATTGTTATAGGTTGGCACAGATTCGATGGGCCAAATTGCCTCTCCCATACTGTATGTCTCTACAACTATATGACCGTACCACCAACATAGCTAGGAAGGTAAGTTGTCAGGAGGAAGTGGAGAGTTCACAAAGGGATGGAGATGTTTAGCAAAAGGAGTTTAATGTAGGAAATTGTGATCCTGTCCACTTGCAGTAAGAGTAAACAAGTATATTATTTAAACATAATAGAAAATAAATATAATATTGAAGTGGAGAGATATTGCACAACTTGTGGTAAAGAGGGATCTGAGTGTCTTGGTACATATATCGCAAAAGGTTAGCCTCTATGTACAGCAAGACATAGTTGGTAAGTCCATGGTTGACATCAACACTGGTGGTATAATGGACAGGGAAGAAAGTTATCCTAGATTACAAAGGAATCATGATCAATTGGGCTAATAAGCTGAGGATTGGCAGATGGAGTTTAATTAGGATAAATGCAAAAAATTGTATTTTGGCAAAACAAACAAGGGCAAGATTATACAATTAATGGTAGGGCCTTGGACGGTGTTGTCAGAGAGACTTAGGGGTTCAGAAACATAATTCTTTGAAAATTGTGTCACAGGTAAACAATGGTTAAGAAGGCATTTAGCACCCTTGTTTTCATTGCTCACACCATTGAGTGCAGGAGTTGAGAGGTTGTAAAGGATGTTTGTGAGGTCACTTTTGGAGTACTATGTTCAGTTCTAGTCGTCCTGCTACAGGAAAGATGTTATTAAATTGGCGAAGTTTCAGAAAAGATTTATAAGGATGTTGCCATGACTGGAGGGTTTGAGTTAAAAAGAGAGGCTGGATAGGCTGGGACTTCTTTCACTAAAGCATTGCAGTATGACCAGTTACTTCATAGACAATTATAAAATCATAAGGGACATTGACAAGGTGAATGTCAAAGATCTTTTTCGTAGACTAGGGGAGCATATTTTGAAGGTGAAAGGAAAAAGATTTAAAAGGGACCAAAGGGGCAACTTTTCATACAAAACGTGGTTCATATGTGGAATGAATTGCCAGATGAAGTGGTCGATGCAGATACTGTTCTAACATTTTAAGAATTGGACAGGTACATGAATAGGAAAGGGTTAGAGGGATATAGCTCAAATACAGGTAAGTAGGACAATTTAGGTAAGTTTGGGCAATTTGGTTGTCATGGGCAAGTGGACCAAAGGATTAATTTCTGTTCTGTATGACTCTATTACTTTACGACTAAAATAAATGGAATTTACCTCGTGCATTCATTGCACGAGGCATGGAATATAAACGTTGGTGTGTTTTGCCACAGTTGTACAGGGCCTTGTTGAAACCAAATTTGGACTATTATACACAGCTTTGGTCTCTTTGAAAAAGGTATAAATTGAAGGTCTTATCATATGAAGAAAAAAATGATCAAGGTGGACTGATCCCAATGGATTTTTGAAGAATGGAGTGATTTTATTGGATAACATAAAATACTGAGGAAAGTTGGCAAACTGGATACTAGGAATATGTTTTGTCCTGCAGATAACTTGGGAAATAGATGACACAGTTTAAGCATAAGTGGTCTCTATCTTAAGACAGAGATGAGGATTTCTTTTCTCTCAGATGGTTTGAGAATGAGGAAATTTCTTCACCAGAAAACAGTGTAGACTGAATTATTCAAGGCAAATGAGTTCTACAGGACCGACAAAAATTAGATTTGAGACCACAGCCATGATATTGTTGAATGGAAGAGTGGAATGCGAAAGGTGTATTTCTGCTCCTCATACCTATGCTGTTACACAAATGTGGTTTCACTAAATCTTTGTATAACGTATCTCTGTTCATTTGATTAACGTATATTTGATTCTCCATGCTTCCTGTGGATTCCTCTCATGACCATAAAGTACCTTAAGCTCATTTCTCCATTTTCTGCAACTTTACCTTCAACAACACATGCACAAGAACTCTTATTCTCCTTTCTCAATAAGGCTGGGACTGTCTGATCAGCTTCATTCCAAATATTCTTCCTTTTCACTCGTCCACTGGGCCAAACTTATATGTTTCTCACTGTCCTAGCCTTGAACATGCCTTCCTTGAGCTAATCTTCTATTATCATCATATTCTCTTCAAGTTCAACTTGTCTATGCTCCTACAATCCTATTCTCATGAAACTGTTAACCATTGAACTTTCCCTCCTTGTCCCTATATTAGCTAATGTTGCTAATAGTTCCTCCTATTCAGATGGTGTTGTTAGATTCCTTCTAATCATTCACTATCACTTACTTAATCAGAAAACAGCACATAAAACACTCTTGTAAAACTACTGTCCCATCTCCAAAATGTTTGAATTGGTAGTTTGCAAGTCCATGTGCATTTTGGCAGAATGCCATGTCTGAAATTCTTCAATCAAATTTCTACCCTGCCTCAGAACCAAAACAACTCTTTTCAAAGACACAAGTGAAGTCTTATATGTCTGCGACAAAGATAAACTATCAATTTTTGTCATTCTTGCCTTCTCTGCATCTTTTGACTCATCAATAGCTTCTAGGTGCCTCTCCACAGTCATCCAGCTAAGTGGGTCTGCTCTGACATAGAGTTATTATTATCTAGCAAATAGTAAGGAAATTATCAATGACTTATTTTCTCATTCCATGCACCCATTGTATGACCTCTGGTGTTCACCAAGAATCTGTCTTTGTTATTTCTATTTAGAAATAGAAACATAGGATATAGAAGCAAGACTAGGCCATCTGGGTCTTTGAGCCTGCTTCACCATTCAACATGATTGGCTAGTCATCCAACTCATTACTCTGTTGTCACTTTCTCCCCATGTCCTTTGGCTCGTTTTGTCTTAAGAATTATATTTATGCCTTTTTTGAAAGTCTTCACTGTTTTGGCATCAACAGTTTCCTGTGTCAGAGAATTCCACAGGCTCACCACTCACTGGGTGAACAGATTCCTCTTCACTTCTGTCCTAAAAGACTTACCCTTTATCCTTAGAATATGACACTTGGTTCTGGACTTCCTGGTCAACGAGTACATAATTCCTGTAACAATCCTGTCAAATTCTGTTCAAATTTTTAGGTTTCTATAAGATATCCCTCATTCTTCTAAACTCTGGTGAATATAGTCCAACTTGATCTACCTCTCCTTTTGTCAATCCTGCTGTTCCAAGAATCAGTTGGTAAGCCTTCTTTGCACTCCCTCAGTAGCCAGAACATCCTTTCTCAGATAAGGAGATCAAAACTGCACACAATACTTCAGGTATGGCATTACCAATGCCCTGTATCAGCTGCGGCAAGTCATCCCTTTTCCTGTACTCAATCCTCTCACTATGAATTCCTCACATAACATTCGCTCATTGGCATCATCACCCAAAATCACAGTTCTTGCTATCACATGTATGTTGACAACACCCAGCTTTACCTCACCACCACCTCTGTCAACTTCTCTACTGTTGTTAAATTAGTAAACTGCTTCTCAAGCATTGGAGTACTGGACCAGCAGAAATTCTCTCCAATTAGATGTGAGGAAGACTGATGGCATTGTTTTTGTTCTCTCAAAACTCCAGTGGTGAGTAACTCTCCACAGGACTCCTAGACCTGTACCTATTCTTGTAGCCATGGTATTTCTTTGGTTCGTCCAGTTCAGTTTCTAATCAATCGCCACTGGAATTAAATTGATAAGTAGATTCTCTCTTGGTGGAGATGGTCATGGCCTGGCAAATACGTTGCACAAATGTTATTTACCACATAACCTATGTCTTTATGTTGTCTGGCCTTTGTTACTCATGAACATGAATTGTTTAGTTTGCATTTTTTTCCAGTTATCACAATAGCTATCCCACACAAGACTATGGATGAAATCATCAATATGGAGTCAGGATTCAGTCTCCGTTAGGTCTGTGTAGTGGTCACTTCAACCAATACTGTCATAGACTATACATTGGTGAAGACAAAATAAAGTAGATTTTTCCCTCTTGTTGATTCTTAGTTAAAAAGAAAAATGAGGGATACAGCAGGTTTTGGAAACTGAAGACAGTCATAGCCCTCAAAGAATACAAAGATAGCAGGAAGGAACTCAAACAACGAATTAGGAGAGCTAAAAGGGGCCATGAAATATGCTTAGTAAACAGGATTAAGGAAAATGCCAAAGTGTTTGAGACATATATAAGGAGCAAGAGGAAAGCTAGGGAAAGAGTAGTTTCACTCAAGGACAAAGGAGGGAATTTATGCGTGGAGCCAGAGGAAGTGGGTGAGATTCTTAAAGAATACTTTGCAGCAGTATTCACAAATGAGAAGGACATGGTGGATGGTGAGTCTCAGGAGGAGTCTCAGCAAGTGTTGGCTATTTTGAAAAGCATTAAGTTAGACAAGTCTACAGGACCTGATGGAATCTATCCTAGAATGCTAAGGGAGGCAGATGAGGAAATTGCTGGGGCCTGGTACAAAACTGTTGCATGCTATTAGTCACAGGTAAGGTCCCAGAGGCTGGAGAATAGTCAACATTGTTCCTTTCTTTAATAAAGACAACAAGTATAATCTGGCAAATTACAGGCCTCTGAACCTTACTTCAGTAGTTGGGAACTTATTGGAGAAGATTCTTAAGGATAATATTTAGTCACATTTGGAAAATATACAGATTTATTAGCCATAGACAGCATTACTTTGTGTGTGGAAGGTGGTGTCCCTCAAACTTGGTTGAGTTTTTTGAGGATATGACAAAGATGATTGATGAGGGCAGGGCAGTAGGTGTTGTCTATATGGACCTTAGCAAGGCCTTTGACAAGGCCTGTCATGACAGCCTGCTACAAAAACTGGAGTCCCTTGGGATCTGCAGTAAGTTGATAAAATGGATGTAGCACTGCTGAGTCATAGAAGACAGAGAGCAGCATTAGAAGGATGGTTTTCTGATTGGAGATTTGTGACCATAGGTGTTCCACAATGATCAGTGCTGGCACCCCTGTTTTTGTTTTACAAATGATTTGGAGGAGAGTGTAGGTGGCCTAATTAGTAAATTTACAGATGGCACAAAAAATAAGGGAGCTGTGAATATTGAGGGTGATTGCCGGAGGATTTGGAGGATATAGATAGCCTGGAGACTTGGGCAAAGAAATGGCAGATAGAGTTTAACCCAGATAAATGTGAGGTGATTTTGGAAAATCGAATACAGAGCAGAAATATACAGTAAATGACAGAACCATTAGTAGTTGTCAACATACTGAAGGATCTAGGGTTACAGGTCCACAGTTCCCTGAAAGTGGCAACACAAGTTGATAAGGTATCAAGAAGACATATGGCATGCTTGTCTTCACTGCTCAGGGCATAAAGTATACAACTGAAAAGTCATGTTGCAGCTATACAGAAATTTAGTCAGGCCACATTTGGAATATCGTGTGCAGTCCTGTAATCACACTACCAGAATAATGTGGCAACTTGGAGAAGATATAGAAAAAGTTTACCAGGGTGTTGCCTGGTTTGGAGGGTACTGGCTGTCAGGAGAGATTGGGCAAACTTGTGGTTTTCTTTCACTTGAACATGGAAGGTTGAAAAGTGACCTGATAAGACATTTACAAAATTATGAGAGGCATGGATAGAATGGGTAGTCTTTTTTCCCAGGGTAGAAATGTCAATTACCAGGGGACATAGATTTAATTAAAAGAGGGTACGTTTAATGAAGATGTGACAGGCAAATTCATTTACACATGCCTGGAATATGCTGCCAGTGGATGTGGTGGAGGTGGGTACAAAGCAATGTTTAAGAAGCATCTTGATAGATATATAATTAGGCAGGGAAATGAGGGATATGGACTGTGTAGAAACAAAAAGATTTTCAGTTCCAAAGGGCACCACGTGTTGGCACAGCCTTGGTGAGTCAAAGGGCCTGTTCCTATGCCATATTTAACTTTGTTCTTTGGTTCCCTCATCAACTGCTGCAGAGTCAGTCTAGTAATTTTGTCCTTCAAGACTTGCTCAGCTTGATCAGTAGTGTTGCTACTGAGCTACTGTTAGCCATGGATATTGACATGCTCACCCAGAATAAATTCTGTGCCATTGTCACCCTTAGAGCTGTCTCCAAGTACTGGTCAACATGGATAAGTGCTGATTCAATAGGTGGGTGGTAGGTGAGTCAGAGAGAGGTTTCCTTGTCCATGGTTGACCTGATGCCAAGAGATTTTATGGAGTTCAAAGTCATTATGGACGACTTGCAGGGCAAATTCTTTCTGACTATATTCCACTGTGCTGTTACCAGTGGTGTGCCTATCCAGCTCTTGGGAGATGACATACTCAAGGATGTTGAGACAAGAGACGATGTCAGGACACAGTGTACACAGTGTAATTCAGAAGGTACGGCTATGTCAAGCTATTGCTTGAGTACCCTGGACAGTTCTCTTTATTTTGACACAGATGGTTGAAATAACTTCAAGGAGGCAGACCCCAAATCCCATCGCCAAATCATCCTTTATTTACTTCTGCACAGTACATGGGTTCTGACCAGCCAGTTCAGAGCTGATCTCTAGAATGAGGACACTCTCTAATTCAGCCAGAGTTCCCTAATTAGACCAGGTTAACAACCCTAATCAAGGATCTCATAATAAATGAGATCCACCTGGCCCTCATTCCAATCACTACAGTGGTCCATCTGGTTTCATTCCTGTCTTTGGACTTTATGCCAGTTTGTTACAACCGAGTGGTTCACTGGGCCATTTTACAGGAAAATTAGGCATAAACCAACCTGTGTGCCTAAAGTCACATGCAAGCCTGAGCAGTAAGGATGGCATATTTCCTTCTCCAAAGGACATCTGTTTGAAAATGATGCCACAGAGGAGCTGTGGTCTGATTGGCTGATAAGTGACCTTATTAACAAATAAACTTAAATAGGAGTAGATTCAGAAAGGAGTATAATGAGTTAGGCACAATCCGAGAATAATATTTTTAAACACTAAATAAAATCTAATTAACTATATTAGAAATGACAGTACAGGGAAAGTGTTGTTCTTGCATGATGTAGGAGCTGCAGTGGATCCCGTTGTGAGCCACAGTGACCACATCTGCAGCAATGTCTGGAGCTTAAGGAACTCCACGAAGTGTTGATGAGCTGGAATCTGAGATTCAAAAACTGCAGCACATCCAGGAGGGGAAAAATTACCTTGACACTGTGTTCCAGGGCAGTGACACCCAAAAGCTTCAATATTTCAAATTTGGTCACCAAACAGGGATAAGAGGGTGTAACACAAGTGAGACAAGTAGATGGAACCTAAACGTAGCATTAGTGGAGCCTCAGCTCTTGACTTTGCCCAACAGACATGATGTTCTTACTAATACAGATAAGGAAGGTGTCTGCAGGAAGGATGGTCAAACTGATCACTGCATCTTGGCCCAGTGAGCTATTCAAGCAGGTTGGAGAACATAGAAATGTGATAGTGTAGGGTATTCTGTAATTAGGGGACAGATAGCATCCTGTGTGAGCATGACCGAGAGTCCGCATAATGTTGCCTACCTGGTACCAAGGTCAAGGACATCTCAAGTTGCCTTGAAAGGATACTGGAAAGGGATGGGGAGGATCCAATTGTTGTTGTTCATGTTGGCATCAACAACATAGACAAGAGATCATGTTTGGAGAATATCAGAAATTAGGAGCAAAATTTAATAAAAGGACTCAAAGATTGTAATGTCTGGAATATTATCTGAGACATGCGCAAATTGACAAAGATAAGAAGATTAGGGAAGTAAACACGTGTCTAAGGGAGTGATGTGGGATAGAAGATTTCCATTTGGTGGAGCACTTGTATTGGGACAGAAGTGAACTGTACCATTGGGGTAGGCTTTATCTGAGCTGATCTGGGACTGGGATGAATAGAATCCCTATAATGTGAAAAAAGGCTATTCGGCTCAGAAGTTCTCACCAACCCTCTGAAGAGAATCCCACCCACATCCATCCCCCTCCTCAACCCCACATTTTCCATGGCTAACATACCTAACCTACACATCCATGAATACTGTGGGTGATTTAGCATGGCCAAACCAGCTAACATGCACATGTTTGGACTGTGGGAGGAAACCAGAATACCCAGTGGAGACCCATGTAGACACAGGAAGAATGTGCAAACTCCAAACAGACATTCACCCAAGAGTGGAATTGAACCCAGGTCCTTGGTGCTGTGAAGTAGCAGTGCTAACCACTGCATCACCATGCTGCCCACCGAATCCCAGCGGAAAAGTTAAATAGGATTATCACAAGATTTTAAACTAATTAAAGGGGGAGAGGGCTCAGGAGAGGTTGTTAAAGTTTCCAGAACAAGTATTGGACAGACAGTATTGAAAGGGTCAGGAATCTAACTTTAGGTACATCAGCTAAGGGGACAACTATGAGAAGGGAGTAGTTAACATAGAACTGAGGGTGTTGTACTTGAATGAATGTAGTATGTAGTGCAGATTGAAATTGGCAAGTACTATGTTGTCAGTACCACAGACATGGTTGCAAGGGGATCCGTGCTGCGAACTAAATATCCAAGTATTCAAGTGGGCAGAGTTGAGGAACCGCAAAGGAATTAATACCCTGATGGGAGTGATGTACAGGCATCCTATCAGTAGTCAGGATGTGAGACAGAAAATAAATTAGGAGTAGAAAAGGCATGTAAGAAAGGCACTATTCTAGTCATCGTATGAAGGACTTCAATACGCAGGTGGACTGGGAAAATCAGGTTGCTTGGGGGTCTTAAGAAAAGGAATTCATGGAATGTCTATGAGGTTTTGTTTGGAGCAGCTTGGTTGGTATAGCCCAAGGCAATTCTGGATTTGGTGATGGGTAACGAAAAAGACTTAATTATGGAGCTTAAGGTGAAGGAGTCCTTAGGTGAGCAGTGATCATAAAGTGATAGAATTCATCCTGTACTTTGAAGCTGGATTCAGATTACAATTAAGTAAAGATATCTACAAATATATGAAGGACCTGGCCAGAGTGGATTGGAAAGGGGGCCTAAGAGGGAAGATAGTACAGCAACATTGGCAGGAGTTTCTGGGGTAATTCACGAGGTACAGCAGAAATTCATCCCAAAGAAGAAGCAGTAGACTAAGGGAAGGATGAGGCAACTATGGGTGACAAACAGAGTAAGGGATAGCAAAAGCGAAAGTATTCAATGTAGTAAAATTCAATGGAAAATGAAGGATTGTGAAGCTTTTAACAACCAACAGATGTCAACTAAAAAGCAATAAGGAGAGAGAAGATTAAATATAAGGGTAGTAAGATAAAATATTTCAAGAGTTCCTTATCATAGGTAAAAGATAGGCAAGAGTGGACATTGGACTACTGGAGAAATAGTAATGAGGAATAATGAAATGACAGAGGATTGAATAGTTACTTTACATCAGTTTTCATGGTGGAAGATAACAATAAAACATCAGAACTTCAAGAGAGTCAGGGAGCAGAGGCGAGTGTAGTGACCACCACTAAGGAGAAGATTTTGGGGAGCTGAAAAGTCTGAAGGTGGATAAATCAACCATACCGAATGGACTACACCTCAAAATTCAGAAGGAGATAGCTAAAGAGATTGTGGACGCATTCATGATGATCTTTCAGGGGTCACTTGAGTCCTGGATTGACCTGGACAACTGGAAAATGGCTAATTCAACACCCTTGTCTAAGAAGGGAGGGATTCGAAGACTGAAAATTACAGGCCAGTTAGCTTGACCTTGGTTGATGGTAAGATTTTAGAGTCCATTAATAAGGATCAGATTGCGAAGTGTTTGGAAGTATATGGGAATATAGGGCTGAGCCTGCATGGCTTCATCAAGGGGAGGTCATGCCTAACAAACCTGAGGGGGTAACAAGCAAGGCAAACAAAGGAGAGTCAGTGGATGTGATCTTTTTGATTTCCAGAAGTCCTCTGATAAGGTGCCGTACAGAAAGCTGCTAGATAATGTAAGAGCCCGTGGTCAAGTGGACAAGGTATTAGCATGAATAGAGAATTGGCTGACTGGCAGAAAGCAGAGAGAAGGGATAAAAGGGTCTTTTTTGGGATGGTAGCCAGTAATGGTGGAGTTCCGTAGGGTCCATGTTGGGACCACAACTATTCATGTTATAAATGAATGATGTGGATGAAAGACCTGAAGGCAAAGTTTGCAGCTGACACAAAGATGGGTGGAGGTACAGGTGGTGTTGAGGAAGCAGCGAGACTGCAGTAGGAGTTGGACAAACTAAGACAATGGGCAAAGAAATGACAGTTGGAATGTGGAAAAATGTGAGGTTATGCACTTTGACAAGATGAATAAAGGTGTGGACTATTTTCTAAATGGGGAAAAGCTTCAGAAATCTGAAGCACAAAGGGAGTCCTAGTAGAATTCTCTTAAGATTAACATGCAGGTTCAGTTGGCAGTTGAGAAAGTAAATGTAATATAAGCATTCGTTTTGAGAAGGCTAAAATACAAGAGCAGGATGGGCTACGGAGACTGTAAAAGGATCTGATCAGACTGCATGTGGAATATTGTGAGACGTTTTGGGCCCTGTATCTTAAGGAAGATGTACTGGCTTTGGAAGGATTCCAGAGAAAGTTCCAAGAATGATCTCAGGAATAAAGGGCTTATCATTTGAGGACAAGGTTGCTACTACCGAAGGATGAGGAGAGATCTGATTGAAACATATAGAATACTGAGAGGCCTGAGGATAGAGTGGATGTGGAGGAGAGCTTACCAGTAGTAGGGGAGACTAGCACTTAAGGGCAGAGCCTCAGAATGAAGGTGCACCCCTTTAGAACTGAGTTGAGGAGGAATTTCTTCTCTCAGAGGATGGTGAATCTGTGGTATTCATTGCTACAGAAGGCAAGGAGGCCAAGTCATTCAATGGCTTTAAGACAGAGGTAAATAGATTCCTGATTATTAAGGGGATGAAGTGTTATGGGGAAAAGGCAGGGGGTTGAGAAAAATATCACCCATGAGCAAATGGTGGAACAGACTCAATGGGCCCAAGAGCCTAATTCTGCTCCTGTATCTAATAGTCTTACATTAGTTAACCAGTTGGGTTTTTACGGCAATCAACAGAGATTGTATGGTCAACATTAGGCTAGATTTTTAATTTCAGATTTTATTTTAATTAAGTTCCATCATCTGACATGATGGAATGTGAACCCATGGCCTCAGAACATTTCCTTAGCATTCTGAGGTTCGAGTCCATTGACATTAGAACTGTGCTGCTGTTTCCAGAAACAGCTGCTTTAATTTTACACTATCAAAACCACAAATGATTTGGAACACCTCTATCAATCTCTCTTTAATATTTTCCAAAAAATCAGCGCATGAATATCCTGATTTGCATATAAAAATGGACTACAGCACCGAACTGAAGTTTGTTTTTAACATTTAGTTGTAGGCCAAATGCAAAATTAGACTGGCTGTATCAAAAGATGAAGTCGGAACATTGATGATGTAGTAATGGTGACATTACTGGATTAGTAATCTACTAATGCCTTTTATGGAGAGAAATCTGTCACCCTTATCTGGTCTGGCCTATTTGTTAACTGTCCTACTAAGCCACTCAATTGTATCAAGGTTGCTACAAAACTTTAAAAAGGCAATAAAATAGTTTGACAACTTAGTATCAGCCCATGCAATGAAAACTACAACAGCAAACTTAGCCCTGTTGACTCTGAAAAGTCCCCTTTATTAACATCTGGAGGAGGTGCCCAAATTTGGGAGAGTTGTCTCACAGACTAATTGACCAATAGCCTGAAATAGTCACATTCACAGAATGCTGCCTATCAGACCATGTGGTAGACACCACCATCACTATAGGAATTAGGACAAGAGCATCAGAAATAGGAGCAGAAGTAAGGCATGTGGCCTGTTGAGCTTTCTCCGTCATTCAATAAAATTATGGCTGATCTTTTTGTGGACTCAGCTCCAGTAACCTGCCCGCTCACCATAACTCTGATTTCCTTTAATGTTCAAAAATCTTAAAATTATTCAATGAGGTAGTGTCAGCTGCTTTACTGGACAGGGAATTTCACAGACTCACAAAACTTTGGGTAAAGAAGTTCCTTCTCAGTTCAGTCCTAAATCTGCTCTCCTTTATTTTGAAGCTATTCCACTTAATTCTAGTCTCATCTGCCAGTGGAAACAACTTCCCTGCTTCTATCTTATCTATTCCCTTCTTAATGTTATATGTTTTTCTAAGACTCCCTCCCCTCCTGCCATTCTTCTAAATTGCAATTAGTATAGTCCCAGTCTACTCAATCGTTCCTCATAAGGCAACCCTCTCAATTCCAGATCAGCCTAGTGAACCTTCTCTGCACCCTTTCCAGTGCCAGTATATCCCTCCTCAAGTTAGGAGTCCAGAATTGTAGATTGCAAGTGTGTGACCTCACCAACACCCTATAAAACTGCATCATAACCTCCTTATTTTTAAACTTCATCTTTCTGGCAATGAAGGATGATATTCCATTTGCCTTTTTAATTATCCACTGCACCTCAAAGCAACTTTATCCCTGTTAAATTCTGTCCCATCAGCAAAACAGATCCATTAGACGTGATGGCACAGTGGCTCACAGACAAGAAGGAGTTGCAGTGGGAGTCCCCAGCGTTGTCTCCAGGCCTCATGAAGTCTCACGGCATTGGCTCAAATATGGACAAGGAAACATCCTGCTGAGCACCACACAATAGCATCCCCTTCCTCAAAACCCCACACAACAGTGTGTACCATCTACAAGATGCACTGCAGTGACTCACCCAGGCTTCATTGACAGCATCTTCCTGAAATAACTCTACCGAGGCTGGTATCCCGTCACCCAGTCACCCTTTACTTACACATGCAGAGACCTTGACACTGATCCAGCTCCTTCAGAGGCAGCACTCAGAGTGAACATGATGTCTGACACTTGAGTTCTTATTTGTTAGTCTGGGTTTCTCAACTGAACCAGATTAATGGCCCCAAACAGGGAACTCATATTCAATTCGGTCTGACTGGCTGACCTTGTTGTAATCACTACACTTTCAAATCCATGATCTCTACCATTTGGAAGAACAGGGGCAACAGATGAATGGGAATACCATCATGAATGAATAAAATAAAATGCATTCTGTTTATCAACCTCATTTTAAAATTCCTCCTTTCCTGCAAGTTAAAATTGATCCCCAAACTTTTATAATCCATGCCTTGCCAACAGCTACCCCAGCAGAAATCTCAAGTTTCTGTAACTGGAAGGGAAACTTGGAAAATTCCTCCAAAAGAACACTGGGTGAAACAATACTTGAAATTTGTGCCTCCCTTTTGTTTAAAATTTTGCTACTTTTCCATAATGTCTGTCTCAGGAGAAATGAATGTGGGATTAGCTTGTCTGCTTAACTTGTTTCTCAAATAACAGCGGTGGAAATGAGTCTTCCCACTGATGCAGCGGTAGTGTCCCCACTTCTAGGCTGGTAGGTTTGAGTTCAAGTTCCACTTCTTCTGGAGGTGTGACATTATATGTCTGAGTGAGTTGATCAGTGGAGTTGGAAAGGGAAGCTGGTAATTGGAGGAGGAGAAAAAAAACAGCACAAATAGTGCTGGAGAAACTCAGCACATTTGGCAGTCTGTGAAAAGTAAAACCTAGTTAGTGTTTTCGTTTGTATGGCTCTTCTTCAGAATCAGTTTGAACCTAAAATGTTAACTCTGCTTCTCTCTCCACAGGTGCTGCCAAACCTATTAAAGTTTTCCAGCACTTTGTTTTTATTTCAGATCACAAACATCTACAGTACTTCATTTATTTTGTTTTGTTGACATAAGAAATATATTTGATTATATTTCCAGAAGGATTTTAATGTAGTTTTAATGCTTCTAATGGAAAAATTAGCTGAAGAGTATGCCTTCTAATCTAATTTGGAATTGTACAAAATTGGATACTTATTATGATACTGTAACATCTGCCATTTGATTATAGGAGTTCAAATAAAGAGCAAAGCCTGTGTCATAGGACTTTAAAAGCACACAATTTTATTGCCGGACTATCTATTGTATTGAGAGCATGCTAGTAATTTCAAAACTTCCAGTTACTCCCCCTCACAATTTGCCAGACTTTTCATACTACCAGCAAGGAATAATTGGAATTTATTTGATGTATCTGTGCCTGTATTATTCACATCCCATCAGTCAAAAAACAATAGAGGGAATTGTATGGTCCCCTGCTGGTATACTTGCAGTGGTGGATGTGTGGCACATAAAATGGAATGTGGTTAGCCTACTGTATTACTGCTCTAAGCTGTGCTCTATAATAAGGCGGGTGTAAGGCATCAGCCAGAATTCTGCTGTTAGGCTTATGAGACCCGGATTTTTGTTTTATTCATTCACAGGATAAGGGTGTCACTGGCCAGGCAACATTTATTGCCCATCCCTAATCGCCCAGAGGGCAGTTAAGAATCAACCACATTGCTGTGGCTCCAGAGTCACATGTAGGCCAGACCAGGTAAGAATCATTAGTGAACCAGATAGGTTTTTCCCAACAATTGACAATGGATTCATGGTCATCATTAGATTTTTAATTCCAGATTTTTAATGAATTCAAATTCCACCATCTATGGCGTGATTTAGCCCTAGCTCCCCAGAATATTATCTGGACCTACAGTCTAGTGATAATACCATGAGGCCATTGCCTCCCCGAGATTAGCCAATTAGTGACCAGTTGAGGAACTCATTCTGCCTTCAACTCCCCATAATACAGTAGATTGGGGAAGGGGGTCTGGTCATAATAATTTATTTTTCACAGTGTATCAAGTCACTAATGTTTCTGTCCTTCGGGCTGGCTGTCATTTTAAACTTATGCAGACATGAAACACCTGTAGCAGCAGCCAATTACTGATCTGTCCAGTGATAATTCTGAACCACAGGGAATTCATGTAACGATGAGGCTGATCCTGGAAATTGTATTCAAGTCAGCAGTCAGGCAATGAAAGTGTGCAAAACATTCTGTAATAATCCAAAACTACAGATCAAGCCAGAGAGAAAACTATTGACAAATTTGCAAATGTTTAACACAATGGTAAGATCCTTAAGACATAAAATCTGTCAAGGATTCCATAATACCTTCAATCACCTCACTCCACGTAACTAACCGAAAGCTCTAGTGTCAAGATAATTTGGTAAGGCACTTTTAGTACTTAATTGCTTCAGCTTGCTTATTGTATGATAAACCGATTTTAGATAAAAGAAGGAATGGATTGGCATGTAACATTCGCAGCAGCAAAAACACAAGCTGCCTGATAATACTAAAGAGGATATAGCACTAAACCCAGTCTATTGCAAACTGAAGTGTACTTGTCTTTAAAGTTTTCTTGTGTTGGTAGTGTATGTTTTACATATTCTTGCTCTTAATTTCATGTTCCTGGATTCCTCCAAAAGCTGGAATTAGTCTGCCCTTAGCTGCCATTGGGAGCCTTTGGTGTCAACGTGACTTCTACATCCTTCCTTTGTATTATGAAACAGTCTTAACTGGCTCCATCACATTTGCATTTACAACTTTTGTCAACTTTTTGCCACATATTCTATTATAGGGTGGTGAGGGTTTAGGATATGTCTCATCAAATTGTGTTTACTTCGTATTGGGTGCTGATCTGAATGCATATACATCTTCAAATCACAAAGAAGGTGATACAAAAATGCACAATGGGCTCCTCCATTAAATCTTGCAGTATATTTAAACAGAGAAATGTAGCCAATTGTATGATAATGAAATTCAAGATCCCCACAGGAATCGATTTTCAGCATCTGCTCTACTTTGCTTTTATTTAAACTGTGATGTTTGCTGAGTATCAGTGGCATTGTTTGCACAAAGTTAAAAAATAAATGTTCAAGCCAGTTATTGCAATTGACCCGTCATAATAATTGATCTCTTTCATGATTGTTCTGAGACTAGACAGTAGGCAAGTTAGATTGTTGGTTATGTTGGTGCCTTTGAGTTGAACTGGCAGGTTTTAGCAGTACAAATCACACATGAACCAGATATATATACAAGGGTATTACATTTGCAATATTAGCAATAACAACTCAATAAAAAAGAACAAATTCACGAGGGTTTGCAAAGTTATAGTAGTGAATTAAATATAACTTACATCATTGTGTCATGTCTTTGATGTTAGTTTATCCAGAAACGCTGATTTGCGGTCAACTTCAAAGTAATTCTATATTCTCTTTGTAGTCAAAAGAAAATAATTAAAATGGGAAACAGTTCATTGTGTTACAGTCCCTGAATTCAGACCTTTATGGAAACTTCTTTGATGACTTTTCATAAAACACTCACTGAATCATAATCAGCAAAACATTAATTCTTGTGATTCTATGCTCCTTTTATGACTAGAGATTTGACTTTCTTCCACAATTTTGTATTCAATCTAGAACCACCAACAGCTAATGGCTGTTAATTTTAACCTGTTCTGCTATGCAGCCAAGATGCATAGACGATTCATCTTGAGGCCCAGGTTAATACTCTAAGGACATGGGTTCAAATCCCATCAGTTAGGTAAGGGGTAAATGTAGGGGAATGGGTGGGTTGCGCTTCGGCGGGTCGGTGTGGACTTGTTGGGCCGAAGGGCCTGTTTCCACACTGTAAAGTAATCTAATCTAATCAGTAAATGGAAATTGAATTCAAGTGCTAAATCTGGAATAAAAAGCCCATCTCAGTGATAGTAACCATGTCGGCTATTACTAATTGTTATGAAATTTAATCCGGTTCACTAATGTTCTTTAGGAAAGGAAATTTGCCATTCATATTGATTTTGGCCTACATGTTACTCCAGATCCAAAGTAGTTGGCTCTTAACTGCCTTCTGATACTTACCTGATATCTGTAATTAGGAGTCTAAAAAAAGTTTGTCAATTTTTGTCATAAAAAACCTATCTGGTTCAATAATGTCCTTTAGGGAAGGAAAACTTCTGTCCTTTTTTGGTCTGGACTACATGTTACTCCAGACCGGCAGCAATGCGGTTGCTCTCTTAAATGGCCACTCTGTTGTACCAACAGCTAAAAAGTCTCAAAAAAGGAATGAAACCGGCAGACCAATTTGGCATTGACTAAGGCACCAGAAATGACAAAGGCAAACTCAGTCCTGCCAACCTGCAAAATTGACCTTGCTAAGGCCTGCAATCTACTGCCAAAATTGGAAAAGCTATCTCACAGACTAGTCAAGCAAAAGCCTAGCATAGTCATATTCATTGAATCATATCATACAAAAATATCCCATCCAATACCATCATAATCCCTGGGTATTTCCTGTCCCTCCAATAGGACAGAACAGCAGAGGTAACAGTACCGTAATAAACAGGAGGCAGTTGCATTGGGAATCCTCAACAGTC
Source organism: Chiloscyllium plagiosum (assembly GCF_004010195.1). Lineage (NCBI taxonomy): Eukaryota > Metazoa > Chordata > Chondrichthyes > Orectolobiformes > Hemiscylliidae > Chiloscyllium > Chiloscyllium plagiosum. The sequence continues at coordinate 87,935,610 of NC_057715.1, read as the reverse complement.
ACTCCAGATCTTAGAAGTCTCATGATACCAGGTCAAATAAGGACAAGAAAAACTCCTGCTGATTACCACATACTGCTCTCCCCCTCGGCTGATGAATCAGCACTTCTCTATGCTGAACACCACTTGGAGGAAGCACTGAGGGTGGCAATGGCATAGAATATACTCTGAGTGGGGGACTTCAGTGTCCATCGCCAGGAGTGTCTCAGCAGCACCACTACTGATTGCAATGGATGAGACCTAAAGGACATAACTGCGAGACTGAGTCTGCAACAGTTGGTAATAGAACAAAAAGAAAATTATACTTGACCTCATCCTCACCAATCTGCCTGCCACAGATCTATTTATTGATAACTATATTGATAAGAGAGATCACTGCACAGTCCTTGTGGAGGTGAAGTCACATCTTCATATTGAGAATACTTTCTATCATGTGTGGTACTATCATGGTGCTAAATGCAATAAACTTCAAACAGATCCAAGTCTGGGCATCCACAAAACATGTTCACTACCAGCAGCAACAGAACTGTTCTCAATCACAATCTGCAACCAAATGGCCCAGCATATCTCCACTCCACTAATACCATCAAGCCATGGGATCAACATTTCTTTAATAGAAGTTGCAAGAGGACATGCCAGGAGGACCACCAGGAAAAAGAGATGTCAATGTGGTGAATCTACAAAACAGGACCATTTGCATGTTAAACAGCAAAAGCAATAAGTTGTCGACAGAGTTAAGTAATTCCTAAACAATGGATAAGATCTAGATTCTGCAGAATTGCCACATTCAGTTGTAAGTAGTGATGGACAATTCTGGAAGCCCCAACAACTCATTGGAGAAGGCAGCCTCACAAATCTCACTTAAAAGCAAAATAATGCAGATGCTGAAAATCTGGATAGAAACAAGAAGTGCTGGTGAAACTTAGCAAATCTGACAACACGTATGGAGGGAGAAACAGAATTAATGGTTTGAGTCCTGCATGACTCTTCTTTGAATTAATAATATCCTTTCGGGAAGGAAAATTGCTGTCCATTTCCTCACACCCTCCTTCCTGCATGGATTCCATTCCATTTTCCTAGTTTCTCTGTTTCTATTGTAACAGTTCTAATTATGCTACTGGGGTGCTTCTATTCCACTGGGGTGCCTCTGACATGTCGTCTTTTTTCCTCAACTGGGACTGTTCTCCCAACGCTGTAATTAATAGAGCCCTCAATCATGTCCAATCCATCTCTTGCCATTTCTGCCACCTCCAATAGGGTATCGCCACCAAGTATATCTCCACCGTCAGCATTCTGCCGGGATCATTCCCTCATGACATATTGGTTCACCGTTCCATTATTCCTAACGGGTCCCCACTCTGCCATGGCACTTGCCCATGAAATTGCAGAAGATGTAACACCTGCCCATTTCCTCTTCAACATCCAAGGCCCCAAAATACCTTCCAGGTAAAGCAGCATTTTTGTTGTACTACTCAAAATAAGATCTCAGTTACAAGGACAATGCTCTCTTATCCTCAATTCTTTCTGAGATCCTATCCTTCTTCATGTATTCCCTTGCCTTGATGGCTTGCCCAAATTGATGGCATTGTCGCGTTTCTCGAAGGCCACTTTGAAGGATGCTTACCCCAAGATCAGAAGCTGAATGTCCTTGACTACTGAAGTACTTCCCAAATGCAAAGGAACATTCCTGTCTGGTGATCGTTGTGCAGTGTCCATTCATCCGTTGTTGTAGCGTCTGCATAGTCTCACCAATATACCATGCCTCAGCGCATCCTTGCCTGAAACAAATAAGATAGACAATATTAGCCAAGTCACATGAATATCTGCTGTATAAGTGGTGGGATGTGTTCCCACGTGTGATGGTAGTATCCATGTCGATAATCTGGCATGTCTTGCAGAGGTTGCTGTATGGCAGGATTGTATGGTGTCATGGTTGTCATGAAGGCTGGGTAGGTCACTGCAAGTGATCTCCTGTTCCCTGGATGCTGCCTGACCTGCTGTGCTGTTCCAGCAATAAAGTTTCAACTTTGATCTCCAGCATCTGCAGACCTCACTTTCTCCACTGCAAGTGATGGTCTGTTTAAGGTTTGGTAGTTGTTTAAAGGTGAGAAGTGCAGGCTAACTGTTCATTGTCATCAATGATCTGTTAAAGGCTGTGAAGAACATGGCATAGGTTCTCCACTCTTGAGAAATATTGGATGATAAACGGTACTCTATTTGTCATGTCCTATGTCTGTCTTCTGAGGAGACAGTTGCCATTTTTCATTGCAGCATGTTGGAACTGGCAGTTAATGAGTTGAGCATCACATCCGTTCTATTGAGGGCATCTTTCAGCATCTTTACGTATCTATTGTGTTCCTCCTCATCTAAGCAGATCTGGTCTATATGCAGAGCTTGTCCATACAAGGTGGTCTCTTAAACATGTTTAGGGTGGAAGCTAGAGAAGTGCAGCATCATGAGGTTATCAGGTACTCAGGTACTGAGGTGTCCATCCTTGATGGAGATACGTGTGTCCAAGAATGATACTGATTCTGAAGAATAGTCTATAGTAAGTCTGATGGTGGAATGAAATTTGTTGATATCATTGTATAGTCATTTCTGTGATTCCTTGCCTTAAGTCCAAAGGAAGAAAATATCATTGATGTATTTGGTGTATAGCATTGGTTGGAGGTCCTGTGAAGCAAAGAAGTCTTACTTGAACTTGTGCCTGAAAATGTTGGCGTATCGGGGTGCAAATTTATTCCCCATGGCTCTTCCATGTGTTTGGATGAAGAGCTTGTTGCCAAAGGTGAAGATGTTGAGGTTGATGGTTCCTCAGGGGACTGCACACAGATCCAAGCCCATCACAGCACATACATCTCAGCCACACATAAGGTAAGGATGAGTAATGGAAGGCTAAAGTTATAGGGACTTCCATAGTCGGTTGATCCACAGGCATTTCCGTGACATTAAATGTGACTCCAGGATTGTGTTTGCTTAAATGCCATGGTTAACAATATCAAATAGAGTATCCTTCTGGGGGAGTGGAGGACCAGCGGCGGATGTATCTGCTAGAGGTTGTGATCTAGGTTGGGTACCAATGACATAGTTAGGAAGAGGAATAAGGTCCTGAGGTTTCAGGGAGTTTTGAAGGAAATTCATAAGCAGGACTGCAAGAGCAGTAATCTCAGGCTTACTTACAGTGCCGTATTCTACTGAGCATTGAATGATTGAATACGTGGCTGGAGAACTGATGTAGGATGAAAGACATCAGAATTCTCATGAATTGTAATTGGTTGTGGGGCAGGTGGGACCCATACAATCTGGACTGGGTTACATCTTAACTGGAGATTTGCTGGTGCTGTTGGAATGAATTTATACTAGCTTGTCATGGGTTTGGGAACCTGAGAGGTGACCAAAAATTAGAAGAAAGTAAAGTTGATAAAAGAAAGTTGAAAAGATGCTAGGCACACCAGAAGACAGGAGAAACAAAGCATTGGTTATGCTGCAACTGTAAAATTATGTCAAAAATAGGAAGTTAAGGACAACTCCACCTGAATGCACGCAATATTCACCACAGGATAGACTATACAAAGACACCAATAGAGGTACATAGGTATGATCTTGTTGGTATTACAGAATCATATTTGGATGGTGACCAGGACTGGGAACTGAACATGTTCAGGAAAGACAGATAAAAATAGAAACATAGGAGTAGGAGGAGACCATTTGTGACCTTGAGCCTGCTGCACTATACAATATGATCGTGTCTAATCATCCAACTCAGTAACCTGCTCCAAATTTCTTCTCATACCCTTTAATCTCTCCAGCCTTAACAATTACATTTAACTCCTTCTTGAAAACATTCAATGTTTTAGTCTCAACTGCTTTTTGTAGTAGAGAATTCTACAGTCTCACCACTCTCTGGGTGAAGAAATTTCATCTCAGCTCAGTGCTAAATGGCCTACTATGTACCTTCAACTGTGACATCTTGATCTGAACTCCCCAGTCATTGGGAACATCATTCCTGTTTATACACTCTAGTCTTGATAGAATTTTACAGGTTTCTGTGAGATCCCTCTCATTCTTCTAAGTTCCAGTGAATATATTCCCAACCAATCCATTCTCTCTTCATATGTCAGTCCTGCCATCCCAAGAATCAATCTGGCAAACCCGTTTGCACTCCTTCTATATCTAGATGAAGAGACTAAACCGTACATAATAGTCCAGGTATCATCCCACCAAAACTCAGTACAATTGCAACAAGGCTGTACTCAAATTCTCTTGCTATGAAGGCCAATGTAGCATTGGTCTTCTTCACTGCTTGCTGCCTGCAGTGACTGGTGTACAAGGAAAGCCAGGTCTCATTGCACATCCTTCTTTCCCAATCTATCACCATTCAGATAATCTAATTTTCTGTTTATGCTACCAAAGTGAATAGTTTACATTTATCCACATTATACTTCATTTGCCATGCATTTTCCCACTCCCTCAACTTGAAGCATCTCTGCACAGTTCACCCTCCCACCAACTTTGTGTCACTTGCAAACATGGACATATTGCATTTAGTTCCCTCATTTAAATCATGAATATATGTTGCAAATAGCTGGGGTCCATGCACTTTTCCCGGCAGTACCCCACTGGTCACTGCTTGCCTCTCATGAAAAGAATAATTTATTCCCATTCTTTGTTTCCTGTCTGCCAAACAGATCTCTATTCATATCAGTAAACTATCCCCAGGGCCATGCACTGTAATTTTACATGCTAATCTCTTATGTAAGATATTAGTGAAAGTCTTCTGGAAGTCCAAATAAACCACATCCATTGGATACCCCTTATCAACTCTACAAGTTACATGCATGAAAAATTCCAGTAGATTCGCTGAGTTCCTTTTGTAAATCCATGCAGACTTTATCGAACCCTGTCAGCATTTTCCAAGTGCTATTAAATCTTTTATAATACATTGTCCCCACTACTGATGTCAGGATAACTGATTTATAATTCCCAGTTTCCTCGTTGCCTTCCTTTTTAAGTAATGAGGTTAGAATTGCTATCCTCCAATTCATAGGAACTGATCCACAGTCTGTAGTATCTTGAAAGATGACCACCACTGCATCTATTATTTCCAGGGTTACTTCCTTATATCACCTGGGATGTAGATTATTGAGACGTGCAGATGTATTGCCTTTACTTTTGTCATTTTTCGCAACATCATTTCTCTACTAATACTGATTGCCTTCAGTTGCTCCCTCTCACTAGACCCTGTGTTCCCCAACTTTTTGAGGTATTATTTGTCTTCTGTTTGTGAAGATTGAATCAAAATATGTATTTACATGGTCAGCAATCTTTGTTCCCCATTAAAACTCCACTGTTTTGACTGTAAGGAGACAGGAGCTAAGTGCCCAGATGGCTAACATTTCCCTGACTATATTAGTTCTTTTCCTCTGAATAACTGTAATGAAGCCACAAAATTGTTACCCATTCCCCGAACTGCAGAAGTACAGATTCCCTGACCAGAAACACTCTGAGAGAATGCCTGTCGGTGGATAAGCAATAATGCCCTTCAATGGACAAGCAATAATGCCCTTCAATGACACACTGTTTATGAGAAGCATAAAGCTGGCACAAATTATGCTGGTGTTGAAATGGAACCAACCTGATTTCTTATTTATTGAGAAACTTATAAGAAATCTCCCAGAATGAGAAATCAAAGTGGCCAGGGAAAATTAGTTGAAATAAATTAAAAGTCAGAAGAAGATTATACTGGAGAAACTAATGGTGCTAAAAGTTGATTAATCCCAAATACTTGATAATTAACATCCTAATGTGCTGGGGGATGGGGCAATAGGGATTATCAATGTATTTGTGATTATTTCCAAAATTCTGTAGACTCTGGAAAGATTCCTCCAGGTTGGAAAGATGCAAATGTCACCCCACTATTTAATAAGGGAACGAGAGAGAGACAGAGCGAGAGAGAGAGAAAGAGAGAGACAGGAATCTACAAGCTTGGTAGCCTTTCATCAGTGGTAGGAAAAATGCTAGAATCTATTGTAAAGGATGTAACAAACAGACACAGATAATAATGATCTGATTGAGCACAGTCAGCATGGATTTGTGAATGGGAAATTGTGTTTGATTATCTTGTGAATATTCTCATGGTGTTACTAACAAAACTGGTAAAGGAAGCCAATGGATGAAGTATATTTGGATTTCAGAAGACCTTTTATAATATGCCCCTGAGAAAGTTGGTTAGAAAACTTTAAGAAGAGGTAACTTACGGTCATGGATCAATGATTGACCAATCTACGAGAACAGACAGCAGGAATAAATGGGTTATTCGCTTGTTAGCAGGCTGTGACTAGTGGGGCACAGCAAGAATTGGTACTTGGGCCTCACCTGTTCACAATATATAACAAAGATTTGAATGGAAGGATCAAATGCAGTGTTTTTAAATTTGCCGATGATACAAAGCTAGGTGGAAATGTGTGTTGTGAAGAAGGTGTAAAATAGCAACAGAACATTTTGTGAGGTTATCCACTTTGGTAGGAGGAATAAATATGCAGAACGTCTCTTAAATGGTAAGCAGTTGGAAAATATAGATGTACAAAGGGGCCTAAGTATCCTTGTTGATAGGTCACTGAGGCTAATATGCAGGTTCAACAAGCAGTTCCAAAGATTAATGGAATGTTAGCCTTTATTGCAAGAGCACAACAGTAGCGAAATCGTGCATCAATTGTATAGAAGCTTGGTTAGGCCGAACTAGGAGTACTGTGTGCAGTTTTGGTCTCCTTGTCTCAGAAAATATATTGTTACCATAGAAGGAGTGTAACAAAGGTTTTTGTTCCTGGGATATAAGGTTTGTCCTATGAAAGGATATTGGGCAAGCTGGACCAGTATTCTCCAAACTACATAAAAGGGTAGTCAAACGTAAATGCAGATAATATACTTCCTCTGGTTGGGGAGTCTAGAATTTAAAAACAAGGAAGATGCCACATCAGTCCAAGGTGAACAGAAACATTTTTACTTCAAGGGTTGTTTGGAATTTGCTACCCTGGAGGGCTGTGGAAGCTCAGACTTTGAGTATGTTTAGGATAGCGTTTGATAGATTTATGATGACCAATGGTGCATAGAGTTATAGGAATGGGGTGTATAAAAGGCATTTAAATTCTTGATCAGCCATTATCATTTTTAGTGGCAGAGCAGGCTCAATGGGCTGAATGGTCTACTTCTACTCCTTTATTTCTATGTTCTCAATGGAAGTTAAGAATAGGTTGTAACTGCTGGTCCAGCCAGTGATGCTGTCCTTCATGAATGACTAACTAAAACAAACTGACCTAGCAACGTATGCAGCTCATAAGCAGATAGGCATGAACCTCATTTGTTGAAGACACTGATTACAATTTCAAATCAACAGTTTGTGGATCTCAGTAACTTCTCTACCAAATTTACACAGCAGTAAAAAGATACATGGAGAAATAAGGGACAGACTAATCTAGTTATGTTTCTTTCCTTATAGGGCCTGAAGACACAGTGGGTTTCTTCCAACTTATACATGGAAAACCAACACCTATGTTAATTGCCATGGATTTACACTCTCATTCCCAATCTCAGGGTGGCTAATCCCACGGTCTACCTGCTATTATAACGTCATAGAGGTATACAGCATGGAAACAGGCCCTTCAGCCCAACTCGTCCATGCCAATCAGATTTTGTAAATTGAACTGGTCCCATTTGCCTGCATTTAATCCACATCCCTTTAAACCTTTTTATCCATGTACCTGTCCAAATGCCTTTTAAGTGTTGTAATTATACTCATGTCTATTACTTTCTCTGGCAGCAATCCATACACATGCCACCCTATGTGTGAAAAAGTTGCCCATGAGGTTCCTTTTAAATCTGTTCCCTCCAGTTTTGGAGTTCCCTTCCTTGGGGAAAAGACTGCCGATTCACCTTATCTCTGCCCCTCGTGATTTTATAAACCTCAATAAGGTCACCCCTCAGCTTCCTAAACTTGAGGAAAAAAGTCCTAAACTATCCAGCTTCTCTTTATAACTCAAACCTTCCAGTCTCAGTAATATCCATGTAAATCTTTTCTGCAACCTTTCCAGTTTAATAACATCCTTCCTTTAGCAGGGTGAGCAGAATTGTATGCGGTACTCCAAATGTTGCCTTACCAATGTCTTGTGTGGCAGTACCATGACGTCAGCTCCTGTACTCAATGCACTGACCATTGAAGGCAAACGTGCCAAGCACCTGATACACCACCTTGTCTGCTGATGAAGCCACTTTCAAGGAACAATGTACCTGCACCCCTAGGTCTCTATGTTCCAGAACACTCAGACATTAACTATGTAAGACCTTCCCTGGTTTGTCTAACCAAAATGCAACAGCTCACATTTATCTGAATTTAACTTCATCTGCAATTCCTCGGCCCACTGGCCCACTTGTTTAAGATCCCATTGTACTCTTAGATAACTTTCTTCACTGTCCATTCTACCACTAATTTTGGTGCCATCCACAAAATTACTAACCATGCCTCCTATGTAATTATTTATATAAATGTTGGACAACAGTGGATCCAGTCCTGTTATTGCAGCTTACCACTGGTCATGGGTCTTCATTCTGAGCAACATCCTCTACCACCACCATTGTCTCTTATTGTCAAGCTAATTTTGGATCCAATTAGCTTGTCAGTAAGAATTAGCTCTCCTTGGATCCCATGTGATCTAACCTTACTAACCAGTCTACTATGTGGTACTTTGTCGAAGGCTATGCTAAAGTCCACGTAGACAACATTTACCACTTTTCATTCATCCAACTTTTTGATCACATCTTCAAAGATCTCAATCAAATTTGTGAGTCACAACTTCCCACTCACAAAGTCATGCTAACTATCCCTAATCAGTCTTTGCCTTTCCAAATGCAGGTAGATCCTGCCTCTCAGAATCCCTTCAAACAACTTACCTACCATTGATTTTAGGCTCACTGGTCTGCACTTCCCTGACTTTTCCTTGAAGCCTTTCTTAAATAATAGCACAACATTAGTTATCCTGCAGTCTTCTGGAACCTCACCTGTAGCTGTCAATGAAATGAATATCCCTGGTAGGGACCCTGCAATTTCTTCCATAGCTTCATACTATGTCTGGGGATACACTTGATCAAGTCCCAGGGATTCATCTACCTTTATGCATTTTAAGACCTCCAGCACCTCCTCTTCTGCTTTCAAAGACTGGGCTTATTATGTGGAACAAATGCATTACTTTTTCTAGGAAAATGATATTGTGGAAGATGATGAAGGCCACCTGATGAAGGAGCAGTGCTCTGAAAGCTAGTGCTTCCTGTTGGACTATAACCTGGTGTTGTGTGATTTTTAACAAAAAGCAATGTCTAATTCTCCTGACAGCTTGTGGACCCGCAGCTTTTTGGTCATTAAGAGCCTAACTCTCCCTGAGGCACCAGACATTAAAACCTTTCAAGAGTTGACAGATTTAGGTAAGGAACATTATGACCCCCCAAGCTTCCTCTAATTCTGAAACACTATCAGTTTTACTTGGCAATTTGGGAACTAGGGGAATCTGTATTGAGAATTTTGACTAAGTTAAGATGACTGGCAAAGGCATGTGACTTTGGTTTAACTCATGAGATGCTGGGAGACCATTTGGTATGTGGGATTAATGATGTAATCACGAAAAAATATCTACTAGCTGAAGTCCAACTAGACTTCAAACAGGCACTACAACTGGCTTTATCATTGGAAAATGCAGTAAGGGGAGTATATGTGTTGCAAAATATTCCGATGGAATTGGACACTCTCGCCAGTCCGACTGACCTTGGGTAAATCCACTTGAGTGAAGAATATAGCCTCATTCAGGATATATTCTGAACAGAGGGACTCTAGGTCAGCTCACAGCAAAACCCTAAAATAAAGCCAATCCTTGGTCAAATAGTTAAAATATTTTTCAGGATCTGGGCCAGCAAGCCATTACACTTGCTGCTGGTATGCCGACTCAAAACAGCAGAAGAGTCCCACTAGACCTAAATTGAGTAAGATAACTCATAAGCCAGGTTCCAGGAGACTGCACACTCTGGAAGGTCCACCTACATCAGGTTTAGAACAGTTACGGTGTTCAGCAACTTCCAAATCAGAACCAATCAAAATAAATATCTGGTTAAAGGGCACCTGGTCCGAATTGAGATTGAAGTTGGCATTGCCGTTCAGTGATTGCAGAACAAGTCTTTAACAAAATTCATTCTGGACTCCAGTCCTTAAGTTTGATTAAGACCTTGACTGGATTGAGAACCTATACCAGTGAACCTTCACAGATTAAGGGTACAACTTCAGTTCTGGTCTCCTATGAGAAACAGCTGGTTCAGTTCCCACTGACTGTATTAAAAGGATCAGGCCCAATCTTGGTTGAGACAGATTCACCCTCATTGGCTCAATATTTTCCTATTATAAAGTAGCAGCCTGAATGAAGTCCTAATTAAATACTCAGAAGTTTTCCAGGAAGGTCTATGGACGATCAAAGGAGCCAAGGCCATCTTACTTGCTTGAATTTGTAAAGCCTGCCCAGTGCTATTTGCTTTACTGGCTGATGTAAAGGTTGGAAAGCAAAGGAATCATCAAACCAGTCCAGTTTGCAGAATGGGTAGTACCGATTGTACCAACTGTGAAGCCCAACGGGTCGGATCACCTTTGTGGGGATTTTAAAATAATGGTAAACTGCTTTTTGTAATTAGATAAATGCCCAATCTTTGGAAGGTCCACCTACATCAGGTTTAGAACAGTTACGGTGTTCAGCAACTTCCAAATCAGAACCAATCAAAATAAATATCTGGTTAAAGGGCACCTGGTCCGAATTGAGATTGAAGTTGGCATTGCCGTTCAGTGATTGCAGAACAAGTCTTTAACAAAATTCATTCTGGACTCCAGTCCTTAAGTTTGATTAAGACCTTGACTGGATTGAGAACCTATACCAGTGAACCTTCACAGATTAAGGGTACAACTTCAGTTCTGGTCTCCTATGAGAAACAGCTGGTTCAGTTCCCACTGACTGTACTAAAAGGATCAGGCCCAATCTTGGTTGAGACAGATTCACCCTGATTGGCTCAATATTTTCCTATTATAAAGTAGCAGCCTGAATGAAGTCCTAATTAAATACTCAGAAGTTTTCCAGGAAGGTCTATGGACGATCAAAGGAGCCAAGGCCATCTTACTTGCTTGAATTTGTAAAGCCTGCCCAGTGCTATTTGCTTTACTGGCTGATGTAAAGGTTGGAAAGCAAAGGAATCATCAAACCAGTCCAGTTTGCAGAATGGGTAGTACCGATTGTACCAACTGTGAAGCCCAACGGGCCGGATCACCTTTGTGGGGATTTTAAAATAATGGTAAACTGCTTTTTGTAATTGGATAAATGCCCAATCTCTGGTCTAGAGGGTTTATATGCAAAGTTGGCAGGAAGATGCTGTCCTTCACCAAGCTGGACATGAACCAGGAGTACTTGCACTTGTGGTTAGATGAGGATTCCCAGAAGTATGCCTCAATTAATGCCCATAAAGGTTTATACTAATATACGAGACTGCAATATATTTGTGTGTCACCAGCCTTTGCAACTTTTCAGCAGGTGATGGAGAACATTTTACAAGGTCTACCCCAATTTGCCATTTATCTAGATGACATGTTAATAACAGGGAAGACTAATAAGGAGCACTTAGAGAATTTGGACACAGTCCTTATACATTTCTCCCAGGCAGGCATATATGTTAGAAGGGAAAATGTGTGTTTCAGGCACCCCAAGTGACGTACTTGAGCTACAGAATTGACAAGACTTGGTTACACCGGGTGCCTCAGCTCCCACACCTGTACCAGAGCTTAGGTCTTTCCTTGGGCTGGTGAATTATTGTGGAAAGTTCATACAAAACCCAGCCTCCATCCTGGCACCTTTGTATCAACTTTTACAAAAGGGTCACCCTTGGAAATGGTCATGTTGCCAAGCTATAGCTTTCAGGGAAGTGAAGAAACAGCTATCATCCTCGAAGGTATTAGCAGGCTATGATCGTAAGTGAGGTCGAGATTTGAAATGCAATGCCTCCCCATATGGCATTGGGGTAGTATTAGCTCCTAGGTGGCTCAGTGGAGAGGAACGTCTAATAGCGAATGCATCCAGGACTTTGGCTAGTACACCCAGATAGAGAAGGAAGGTTTGACAGTCATATTTGGAGTCAAGAGGTTCCACCAATACTTTTATGGACATAAATTTGTGATGATAACAGACCACATACTCCTGCTAGGTCTACTTAAAGAGGACAAGGCAGTGCCACATAACTTCAGGCTCAGTTCAACAGTGGGCACTATTGCTAAGTGCTTAAAATTACAAGTTGGAATACCATCCAGGAGGCTATAAAACAAGTACAGATGCATTGAGCTGCCTCCCACTGGCAGATACACCACCAGTGGTACTGCCACTGCAAGAGTCTGTAATAGTTTCAATCTTTCTGGACATACTTCCAGTCACAGCTGACAATATCAGACTTTAGATGCAGAACAATTTGGTCCTGGTAAAACTGAAACAGCTGGTGGTGATGGAGGAAACCAAATGCCATCACATCCAGAACTGAAACTCTTTGCACCCAGAGAGGCCAGATCAAAGTTCTTATTACGGACAGCAAGAGTGATTGTCCTGAGCAAAGGTTGCAGCCCAAAACTGGATGAACCACACCAGGGTCGTCCAGGGATTTCGAAAATGAAGATGTTGGTGAGAAGTTATGTCTGGTGGCCAAGATTAGAAGCAGACATAGCCACATTGGTGGTGCTGAGCACAGAGTGTCAACAAGGACAAAAATTACCACCTGCAGCCTTTAATTTCAAAAATATACCTATATCTATATAAAGTTAAAAATCATGCAACACCAGGTAAGAGTCCAACAGGTTTAATTGGAAGCACACTATCTTTTAGAGCATCGCTCCTTCATCAGGTGGTAGTGGAGGGCTCAATCCTAACACAGAATTTATAGCAAAAATTTACAGTGTGATGTAACTGAAATTATACATTGAAAAATTGATTGTCTGTTAAGCCTTTCATCTGTTAGAATACTATGACAGTTTCACTTCTTTCACAAAACCTTTTTTTTAAAGTTGCATTCTCAGGTTAGCTGTTAACAATGGTGATAGCTAGACAATATGTTGAAGGTGTTAGCCCCCGTGTTCTCTGTCTATGCCATGATGTCAAGATTGATTCTAATCTAAAAAGTGAGATAACGGAGT
>NC_057715.1:87899205-87921276 GCF_004010195.1 Chiloscyllium plagiosum | reverse complement strand
GACAACCAGTTCTTCATCCAGACACATTGAACAGCCATGGGGACCAAATTTGCACCCTAATATGCCAACATTTTTATGCACAGGTTCGAACAAGACTTCTTCTCTCTGCAGGATCTCCAACCAACATTGTACACCAGGTGCATTGATGACATTTTCTTCCTCTGGACCCATGGCGAGGAGTCACTGATAAAACTACACAGTGACATCAACAAGTTTCATCCCACCATCAATCTCACCATGGACTACTCTCGACTATCTGTCTCATTCTTAGACACATACATCTCCACCAAGGATGGACACCTCAGCACCACATTCTACTGCAAACCCACAGACAACCTCACAATGCTACACTTCTCCAGCTTCCACCCATACAACCCTGTCACAGTAGGCACTGCAAGACGTGTCAGAATGTGGACATAGATACCACCATTATGCGTGGGGACACCTCCCACCTTGTACATGGCAGGACCCCAGTCCAACACCGGCATCTCCAAATTATATCTATATATGCATACCTACTCCCTAAACTAGTTCAGTTCTGTACAGTGGCATATGAAGAAATCAACAAACTATTGGTTTTTGACTCTAACCAGCAAACAACCCAAAGTAATTTCTTACTTGACATGACTATATTTACATATGTTTGAGGCACCGGGGGTCTGTTTAGTTACTGGGGTCCGATAACTGTATCCCTGAGCATGAAGTCCTGAACCTTGGAATGTGCCAGTTTGCAACAATCAGTTGAGGTCAACTCCTTGCTCAGGAAGATCGACATGTTTCGGGCAGAACCAAGAGCATCTTTCACCGAATTGATAATCCACCAGGTACAACTGACATTTGCTTGACTGTGCCCCCTGGGGAACAGCCTGTGGAGCACAGAGTCTTGCGTGACTGAACAGCTTGGGATAAACCTCGACAAAAAGCATTGCATCTTTCTCCAGAATTCCTTTGCAAAGGCACTTACCAGCAGGAGGTGTGTGACACCCTCTAGCCTCAGCAGCTGCTTCAAGGGCGGTGTGTGGTGGTGCAGAGAGTTTGGGTGTACATGAAGAATCTCAGTGATAGTTCCCTTCTTACCACCAGCCAAGTGATGTCTTGATGCTTGTTTGAAAGTTTTAGCAATGAGACATTCCGACAAATGACTTTGACAGTCTGCTCGGGTAACAAACCAACAGGATCCATCCTCCCCTTTTCCAGTAGGGTCTAGAGTCAGCTACGTGCTGACCACTTCCTGATGAACTTATGGTCATAGGTATTTTCCTTTGCAATTTCTCCATGAAGGACAGGTAATACAGAATGGTCCAGCTACTTGGAGTGTTCTGCGGCTATGATGGCAGTCCCATCTTTCACAACATTGGGAAAGGTGAAATCTCCATATGAAGTGAGACTAGTGTTTGCATACTGAGGGTTTATGCATAGCTAGAGATAGCCACACACAAAGGTAGCCATCAGGATGAGAGCAGTATTGTGTATGTTCCTAACCACCCTTATCCAGAGCTTCCTACACAGTGTCCCTGCAGACATGGTTAATCTTAGATCTCCAGATGAAGTGGAAGATGGCTCAGGTGACTGCCATAGTGCAGGTTTGGGAATAGGCCAGTTTTGCACCACGTATAACAACAGAGTGCCTCAGTAATGATGACCAGGGTTTTACCCACAGTAGAAAAGAGTGGTGCTCTCAAAAGCTCAGTTTCTGCTTCACTTTGGTGATGGTGTCCTCCCAAGGTTTTGTGTACACCCCTGCACTTCTGAACCATATTCCCAGTACCTTCAGGTAATCTGTCCTGATGGAGAAGGAGATAATGAATCAGTTGGACCAGTTCCCAAAAATCATGGCCTCACTCTTGCCTCAATTTACTTTGGCTCCCAAGGCCAGTTCAAGCTCGTCACAAATGCTCATGAGTCTGCACACTGACAATGGATCCAAGCAGAAAAAACAGCCATGTCATCCATGTAGAGGGAGGCTTTGACCTGCAGGCCGCTGCTGCCTGGAATAGTCAACCCTTTCAGGCTCGCATCCTTCCTGGTGGACTCAGCAAAGGCTCTATATGACACACAAACAAGGCAAGAGAAAGTGGAAAGCCCTGCTTGACTCCAGATCTGATCAGAAAATGTGTTGCTGTAAAAGCGCAGCAGGTCAGGCAGCATCCAAGGAACAGGAGAATCGACGTTTCGGGCATAAGCCCTTCTTCAGGAATGAGGAAAGTGTGTCCATCAGGCTAAGATAAAAGGTAGGGAGGAGGGACTTGGGGGAGGGGCGTTGGAAATGCGATAGGTGGAAGGAGGTTAAGGTGAGGGTTATAGGCCGGAGTGGGGTGGGGGTGGAGAGGTCAGGAAGAAGATTGCAGGTTAGGAAGGCGGTGCTGAGTTTGAGGGATTTGACTCTCAGAGATCTTCCTGACTGGTAAAGCCCAAGTTTGTTTGGGGTGAATCACAGATCCCAGAGTAGACCTGACCCAGTTGGCAATGACCTTAGATGGGACTTTGTAGTCTGCATTCAACAGTGAAATTGGTTACCAGTTTCTAATTTCCTACTTCTCCCCCTTAAGGTTGCAGATGAGGGTGATGATATTTTTCCTCATGGATTTGCATGTGCTACATGCCAGAAGCATACTGTTATACACCTCCAGCAGGTCCTGGCCAATCACAACTTGGCCGATAAGCCATCACTTCTTGGAGTTTTATTCTTTCCTAAAGACTCAAGGGCAGCGGTCAGCTCATCCAGAGATAACCACTAGCAGCTCCCTCACATTCATGGAGATAGCATAAACCCTGGACTTGGTTACACATTGCTATGCAGGTTCTTTCATTGGCTCAATGTTCTTAGTCATTGTGGATGCCCACTCAAACTGACTGGACGTGCATAGAGTTCATTCATCAAACATCGGGGACGATAGTTGAAAAACTTCTGGGCAATACTTGGATGCCCAGAAGTGTTGGTCACAGATAACAGGCCATCATTTGCCAGCAGGGAATTTGTGTATTTCCTAAAGTCGAATGATATTCATCATATAAGGACAATATCATCCGTCAAGCAATGGTCTGGTAGTAAGAGCAGTCCAAACATCAAAAAAGGCTTAAAGAAACAGCCTACTGCTTCACTAGACACCAAACTAGTTGGTATTTCCTTTTGGATTATAGGATCATCTGTCATGCAACTACTGTGATAACTCCAGCCATGTTGCTAATGGGGAGAAGCCCAGGTTAAATCTTATTTTTCCGGTCCTCAGCAGGGAGAACGAAATGGCATCAGGAATGCCAATACCAGACGCAAGACTTCGCTAAGCGAGAGAGATATTTTACTTCAGGAGACAAAGTGTTCGAGTGGGAAACATGGGAATGGCCCTGCATGGTAAGAAGCATGGTCAACACAAGGTCAGGTCCAGTGATATTATAAAGTTCAGATGGGTGAAAGATGGTCTTGAACAAGCATATGGAGCATCTTAAAGGTGCAAACTCACAAACAGGGTGGGAGCAAAATGTGTCTGGCTCCTCAACTGTCTTTCTGACTGTTCTGGAATCTGTGGATTCTCCTTCTCCATCGAGCGTTGAAGATACTTCAGAATCTGAGATGAACATAGCTGATGTCACCACCTCAATGCCTTTGCCATCTAAAGAAGCGTATGAATATCTTCCAAAACTGGGCACAAGAGGTGAGGTACTGTGCATTACACGCTGCCCATATCTGAGGCAGAGTTGGAGGAGCTGGCAAACAAACCTGGCCAGGTGCTAAAATACCCAGGAAGGAGCTGCAAAGAAAAGGACCTGTGTCCTAGGATTCAGAGGAGGAGGGATATAGTGATAGTAAGGAGGCCAGCCAAATGGGTTTTTGAGAATGTGAGTTCCCTGCTTGAGCTGTTAATCTGGTCCAAACAGGAAGCCCTGCTGACAGATATGAACAGGGGTGTCAGACATCCCGTTCAGCATATGTGCTGGCTCTGAGGGAGCTGGATCACTGTCAAGGACTCTCCATGTGTAAGTAAAGGGTGACTTGGTGACTGGATATTGGAGTTTGGAGTTATTTCACCTGTATTTAAGAAAGGCTTTGAGAAGAAGCCTGAGAACTATAGACTGGTGAGTCTGACAACAGCAGTGGGTACGTTGTTGGAAAGGATGCTGCCAGATAGGAGTTACATATATTTGGAGGGACAAAGACTGATTAGGGAAGGCCAGCATGGCTTTGTGCATAGGATATTGTGGGTCACAAAATTGATTGAGCTTTTTGAGGACATAACTTAAAAGACTGCTGTTGGCAGAGTGTTTGTCGACATGGACTTTAGAAAAGCCTGTGACAAGGTTCCATCTGGTATATTGATTAGTAAAGTTAGATCATATGGGATTCAGGGAGAGCTTGCCCAATTGGATCTAAAATTGGCTTGACAGGTGAGACAGAGGGTGGTGATGGAAGGTTGTTTTTCAGGCAGGAGACCTGTGACCAGCCATGTTTTGCAAGGATTCATGCTGGGTCCACTTCTGTTTGTCATTTATATAAACAATTTAGATGACAATTTAAGAGGCATGATTAGTAAGTTTGCAGATGACATCAAAATTGGTCAACAATGAAGAAAGTTATCTAAGATTACAAAGGGATCTTGGTCAATTTGGCACATGGAATTTAATTTGGATAAATGTGAGGTATTGCGTGTTGGTAAGACAAACAAGGGCAGGACTTTTAGAGTTAATTGTTACATCCTGGGTAGTGTTGTTGGCAGAAAGACCTAGGGTTGATAGACAGAGTTCATTGAAAGTTGTGTCACAGGTAGACAGGGAGGTTAAGAAAGTCTTAACATGCTTGCCTTCATTGCTGAGACCATTGAGTTTGAATTTGGGATGTCATGTTGAGGTTGTGCAGCACATTACTGAGGCCATTTTTGGAGTATGATGAACAGTTCTGGTAGTTCTGCTATAAGAAAGATTTTATTGAATTGGCGCAAGTTTAGAAAACATTTCCCAGGATATTTACCAGGACTGAAGGGTTTGAGTTATTAAGAAAGGCTGGATTGGCTGGGACTTCTTTCACTAGAGCATAAGAGGTTGAGGGATGACCATATAGAGGTTTATAAGATCATGAGGGGCATAGATAAGTGAATAGCAAAGGTCTTTTTCCTAGGCTGGGGGAGTTCTAAACTAGGGGGCATATGTTTTAAGATGAGAGGAGAAAGATTTAAAAGTAATTGGAGGGACAACATTTTCACACAACAGGTATTTCATATGTGGAATGAAGTGCCAGAGGAAATGTTAGATGCAGGTACAGTATAGAATTTAAAAGCTGTTTGGATAGGTACATGAATAGGAAAGATTTAGAGGGATAAGTTTCAAAAACAAGCAAGTGGGACTAGTTTAGTTGTGGAAATTTGTTGGGCATGGACGAGTTGGACCGAAGGGTGTGTTTCAGAGCTCTATGACTCCATGTCTAAAAGATCAAATTACTCTTTCACTTAGTTCGGGAAATTGTGTGATGTACCAAATTTGCTCTAAAATGGACAGCAAATAGAAATACAATCATCTCTCTCAAGACAAAAATTTTGATTAATAAGAAGTCCGGTATTATTGTTTTTAAAATATAAGAATGTTTTCATTTTACAGCCTGATGACAGTAAATGTTTTATAAGGATACCTATATGTTCTGACACTGTTAAATGCCTTTATTGCCAATGGCATTAACTTGCAAATAAATCTAAAGAGTAACACCCTACTGTAGGATCTTTGAAGGTGGTATTTTTGTGAAAACTTAATGGATTGCAGTCTGTACTTGCTATTTTGTCGGACTGAAGTAATTTCCCTCACTGAAACCAAGTTATTTGTGAATAACGTGGTAATGCAGACCTGTTCAGCATTCCTAACATAGTTTTTATGTTACAACATTTGTGTTACGACACAGGGTAAGCCCCTCTGCTAATTTAAACCTGGCACACAGAGAAGCTCACTGGTTAAATTTCAAGGGGCAAAGAACTATCCCAGAGATCATTACTTAAAGTAATAATTAACAATTTTATTCTTTAAGTCCAACAGAGAACATTAGAACCACTACTTACAACTCCTTTCTCTTAAACCTATCTTTTATCTCCCACTCGACAATATTGGTCTGATTAAAATAAAACCCGAATAAGATTTACAAAAAAAAATCACATTTCAAAAAAAAAGTCAGCTTTGTTGAGTCTCTTTTGTCAATGTTTCTGGGTCAGCTTCGATCTTCTGCTGCACATATTTCTTACGGACAAGTACCTTTCAGAGAGCTCTTCGGCTTGCAGTTCATATTTGTTGGTGTTATTGGCAGTTCACTCCCTAACTGTTCAAAATGTCCGGTTCTATACATCAAAATATCAGATAATTTCATTGGTTTGATTTAATTAAAACGCTAAATTCAAATTCGATTTGATTTTGGTTTCTGGGGCATAATTTAAACTGATTGGCCAAATTTGAATTTGGCTTTGTTTGTTCCATGGCAACAAAACTCCATCTATTTGTTTCAGCCAAGTGTTTAGTTTTGACCTTGTTCAACACACTCTGTGCTTTCAGTCAGTCCTTGCTCACTTACTCTCTCTCTTAAAAGCACAGTAGAATCTTTGAAGTAACTTCCCTCTCTGAAATCAAGTTCCTTGTGAATAACATATGGTTGGTAATGCAGATCTGTTCAGCATTCCTAATATGGTTTTATGCTCTACCATTTGCCCAAATATACACGTTAAGTATGTAAGTTAGTTCGCTGAGCTTGAAGGTTTGTTTTCAGATGTTTCATCACCATAGTGGATAACATCATCAGTGGGAGTCTCCAGAGAAGCGCTGGTGATATGTCCTGTCTCTCTATTTATAGGTCTTGGTTTCCTAAGGTTGGTGATGCCATTTCTGGTTCTTTTTTCCAAGGGAAGGAAGATAAGATCTAAATCGATATGTTTATTGATGGAGTTCTGGTTAGAATGCCATGCCTCTAAGAATTCTCATGAGTGTCTTTGTTTCACCTGTCCTAGGATGTGTGTATTGTCCCAGTCAAAGTGGTGTCTGTATATACAAACTAGTGATAGTGGATTGTGTCTTTTGGTGGCCAGCTGATGTTCATGTATCCCAGTGGCAAGTTTCCTGCTAGTTTGTCTGGTGTAGTGTTCTTTACAGTTCTTGCATGATATCTTGTAAAGTAAGTTAGTTTTACTGGCAGTATCTAATGGATCGTTTAGTTTCATTAGTCGCTGTTAAGTGTGTTAGTCGGTTTGTGGGCTACCATGATGCCAAGGGGTCTGAGTAGTCGGGAAGTCATTTCAGAGGTCTTTGATATAAGGTAATGTGGATATAGTCTTTGGTTGCATTGTGTCTGCTTGTTTAGTTTGTTTCTGAGGAATCAGCGGATTGTGTTTATTGGGTACCCGTTTGTCTTGAAAACGTTGTGTAGATATTTTTCTTCTGTGTTTTGCAATCATCCCAACACCCACTGACAGAACTGCATCAAGACATTATTTCAATGAACTACATCAGACTGAAGCACCCAAAAACTACAAAATCTGAAGAAAAATAACTATACAATGTTCTCAAGAAAAAAGGGTACTATTATTGTCAATAATTTACCTAATTTATTGTTAATCAACTCCCTCGAATCAATTTTGTTGTACATAATATTATGACTCTAGGAAATTAATAGGTTGAGTGCCTTAAGCTTTGTAAATAGTGCTTGTTACCTGACAACAGAGAGATCTTAACATTGTTTATTTTGGCTTCAGTATTATCAAATTGTCAACTGTAATCATCCCATAGATACAAATAACTTTTAAAAGTGATGAATTTCCCGGGTATTGCATGATAACATTCCACATTTTAAAACTGTTACTGTACAAACATATTAAAATCAACATCAACTAAATATTACTTAACAGACAACTTAACAGGCAAAACCACTCACTAACTTCATAACACACCTTAAAACCCGACATGATATTTATACATTGCATTGCACCCTCATTAGAAATATGGTGTTGTGTTTAAAGTCCTAAGCTCCTTCTGACTTTGACATTATCATTCTCCCTCCTGACCTGGGCGAATGCTCCATTTTTTTTAAACAATTCCCTTTCATTCAACTTTAGCTTAATTGAAAAGATTTGCAACAGTAAGGAGCCCTCTGTATTCCTTTCTCTTCAAATCTCCACAATCTGTGTTTGTTGATGCAGAAAACCAACGTCATCAGCTTTGTCTGATAACTACCGTGAAAACAATCCCTTTTGCCAGTTTGGCATAACAACACTTGTTGGAACTTCTGAATGATTCTGAGAGTCTGTGAAAGGCCCAATCTGTTCAATTTTTTTGTGTAAGATACAACCTTCATCCCAGGAATGTGTCCAATGAGCCTTTTTTGCATTACATCTGAAACAATTATATCATTCTTTTTGTAAAAGGGGAATAAAACTGTCCACATTACTACAGACATTGCCTCACCAAGGCTCTGTATGGCTATGGTATAAGTTCTCTCCTCTTATATTGCATTTCCCTTGCAGTAAATACCAGCATTCCATTTGCCTTCCTAATAAATTGCTGAAAACAAGCATAACAAATAAAAATGGAAAGCAAAAGCTTCCATAATATCTAAAAAGGAAGAGATTCGCTAAGCGATCCTTTAGCCACTAAGTTTGAGAGTTAATAATAGGAAACATAGAAATGGCAGTCATTAAATCAGTATTTTGCCTCAATTTTCCTGGCGGACAATATTGAACCCATCCCAATAGTTAACAGGTTGTGCAGAGGTTATAGAAAAGGAGGAACTTAGTACAATTGCCAACCCCATGGAAAAAGAACAAGTTGGGTTAAAGACAGATAAGTACCCCTGGCCTGTTGGCGTTCATCCAAAGGCCTTAAAGCAACGAGCAGCAGATATAATGGATGCTTTGGTTATAATGTTACAAAATTCTCTGGATTCTGGAAAGGTTTCAGTGGATTAGAAAAATGTTAATGTCACACCCTATTTCAAAAAGGAGGGAGGCAGAATGTAGGAAACTATGGACCAATTAACTTAATATCTGTCATTGGGAAACTGTTGAAATCCATTATTAAGGAAGTAGTAATAAAACATATGGAAAATCAAAATGTAAACTATTGTTGGTTTTAAGAAGGGTAAATCTTGTTTGACTAATTTGCTAGAGTTCTTTGGAGATGTAATGAGTAAAATGGATAATGAGGGTTCTGTTGACATTCTGGACTTCCAGAAAGCATTTGATAAAGTGCCACCCAGAAGGTTAATACACAAGGTAAGATGATATTTTATCTTGGACAGAGGATTGCCTAACCAACAGAAAGCAGAGAGTTGGTATAATTAGATCGTTTTCTAGATGGCAAGCCATAACCAGTGGAGTGCCACAGGGTTCAGTTCTTGGGCCTCAAATATTTGCACTTTATATTAATGACTTAGATGCAAAGATAAAGTCAAATTTGCAGATGACTCAAAAATAGGGAAGTAATTAAGTTAAAATGAAGAAAGAAAAAATTTCCAAATGAATATGGATAGTTTAGGTGAATGGGCCAAAATTTAACTGGCAGAGCTCAATATGGATAAGTGTGAGGTTGTCCATTTTAGTTGTAGACAACTTATTACCTAAATGGTGAGAAATGTCAGAATGCTTTGGTGCAGAGGGCTTTGGATGTTCTCATGTATGAATTGTAAAAGATTAGCGTGCAAATTGAGCAATTAATTAGGAAAGGTAATAGAATATTATTAAGTATTGCATACACTGATGAGAACACACTGAGAATACTGTGTATAGTATTGGTTTCCTTACTTAAGGAAGGATATAAAATGCAATGAATGCAGTTCAAGGAGGTTTTTATCAGGCTAATACTAGGAATTAGTGAGTTGTCTTATGAGGAAAGGTTGAATAAGCTATGCTTGTATCCACTGGAGGTTAAAAAAGTGAAGTGATTTAATTGAAACACATAAGACCCTGAGGGTGGATGTGGAAAGAATGTTTTTTCTTGTGGGAGAACGTAAAACTAGAGAGCAGTGTTTCAAAAAAACGGTTGTCCGTTGAAGACAGAGTTGAGGATTTTTTTTCTCACTGTCATTTTAAGTCTTTAGAACACACTTCATCAAAAGGCAGTGGATGTAATGTCTTTGAACATTTTTGAGGTAAAGGGAGCTAGATTTTTGATAATCAAGAAGGTGAAAATTTGGCAGAGGTGTTGGGAATGTGGAGTAATCAGATCAGCATGAGCTTGTTGAATGACAGAACAAGCTTGGGAAGTGGGGTAGCCTATTTCTGCTACTAATTTGAATGTTTGGTGAAAGATCATGGCCATTGGTCACCTATAAGTACATAAAACTCAAGAGATACTTTTGAAATATAATCACCTTTGCAATGTAAAAACTTGGGAGCTAATTCATACTCAGCATATCCCATAGAAAGCACTGTGATAATGGATAGAAGATTGAGTTCTTTTAGAACATAGAAACCATAGAACATTTCAGCACAGTACAGGCCCTTCGGCCCTCGTTGTTGCGCCAATCTGTGGAACCAAGCTGAAGCACATTTAACCTACACTATTCCATTCTCAACCATATGCCTTTTCCAATGACCATTTAAATGTCCTTAAAGTTGGTGAGTCTACTACTGTTCAGGCACTCAATTCCATGCTCCTATTTCTCTCTAAGTAAAGAAACTACCTCTGACATCTGTCCTATATCTATCACCCCTCAATTTAAATCTATGTCCCCTTGTGCTAGTCATTGCCATCTGAGGAAAAAAGGCTCTCACTGTCCAACCTATCTAACCCTCTGATTATCTTATATGCCTCCATTAAGTCATCTCTCAACCTTCTTCTCTCTAATGAAAACAGCCTCAAGTCCCTCAGCCTTTCCTCGTAAAGACCTTCCCTCCACACCAGGCAACATCCTAGTAAATCTCCTCTGAATCCTTTCCAAAGCTTCCAAACCCTTCCAAAATGTGGTGACCAGAACTGTACACAATACTCTGAATGTGGCTGCACCAGAGTTTTGTACAGCTGTAGCATGACCTCGTGGTTCCGAAATTCAATCCCTCTACCGAAAAAAGCTAACACACTGTATACTTTCTTAACAACCTTATCAACCTGAGTGGCAACATTCAAGGATCTATGTACCTAAATACCAATATCTCTCTGCTCATCTACACTACCAAGAATCTTACCATTAGCTCAGTACTCTGCATTCCTGTTACTCCTTCCAAAGTGAATCACCTCACACTTTTCCACATTAAACTTCATTTGCCTCCTCTCAGGCCAGCTCTGCAGTTTATTTATGTCTCTCTGTAACCTACAAATCCTTTGTCACTATCCAGAACTGTAGTGACCTTAGTGTCATCCACAAATTCACTAATCCATCCTTCTCTGCCCTCATCCAGGTCGTTTATAAAAATGACAAACAACAGAGGACGTGAAACAGATCCTTGTAGTACCTCACTAGTAACTAAACTCCAGGATGAATATTTCCCATCAACCACCACCCTCTGTCTTCTTTCAGCTAGCCGATTTCTGATCCAGACCACTAAATCACCCTCATTCCCATGCCTCCATATTTTGTACAATAGCCTACCATGAGAACCTTATCAAACGCTTTACTGAAATCCATATACACCATGTCAACTGCTTTACCCTCATCCACCTGTCTGGTCACCTTCTCAAAGAAATCAATAAGGTTTGTGAGGCACGACCTACACTTCACAAAACTGTGTTGACTATCCCTAATCAACTTATTTCTCTTGAGATAATTATAAATCCTATCTCTCATAACCCTTTCCAACACATTACCCACAACCAAAGTAAGGCTTACAGGTCTATAATTTCCAGGGTTGTTTCTAATCCCCTTCTTGAACAAGGGAACAACATTTGCTATTCTCTTCTGGCACTGTTCCTGTAGACAATGACGACATAACGATCAAAGCCAAAGACTCAGCAATCTCTTCCCTGGCTTCCCAGAGAATCCTAGGATTATACCCATCTGGCCCAGGGGACACTTTCCAGAATTGCTAACACCTCTTCCTTATGCACCTCAATCCCATCTAGTCTAATAGTCTGTATCTCAGTATTTTCCTCGACCAAATTGTCTTTTTCTTGTATGAATACTGATGAAAAGTATTCATTTACGCTTCCCCTATCTCATCTGTCTCCACGCACAACTTCCCACTAATATGCTTGATTAAAGAACAAAGAAACTTTACAGCCCAGGAGCAGGCCCTTCGGCCCTCCAAGCCTGTGCTGATCCAAATCCACTGTCTAAACCTATCACCCAATTCCTAAGGATCTGTATCCCTATGCTCCCCAGCAACTCATGCATCTGTCCAGATGCACCTTAAATGAATTTACTGTGCCTGCCTCTACTATCTCTGCAGGCAACACATTCCAGGCACCTACCATTCTCTGTGTTAAAGTACTTTCTGTGTGTATCCCCCTTAAACCTTTCTCCTCTCACCTTGAACACGTGACCTTTCGTTATTGAATCCCTCACCCTGGGAGAAAGCTTATCTTTATCCACCCTGTCTATACCCTTCATGAGTTTGTAGACCTCAATCAGGTCCCCCCTCAATCTCTTTTTTTCTAATGAAAATCTCTCTTCATAGTTAGCACCTACCAGGCAACATCCTCATAAACTTTCTCTGCACCCTCTCCAAAGGGTCCACATCCCTTTGGTAATGTGGCGACCAGGACTGTACACAGTGTTCTAAATGCGGCCGAACCAAAATCTTGTACAACTTTAACATTACCTGCCAGCTCTTATAGTCAATACCCCATCCAATGAAGGCAAGCAAACCATATGCCTTCTTGACCACTCTATCCACCTGTGCAGCCGCTTCAGGGTACAATAGACCTGAACTCCCAGATCTCTCTGCTCATCAACTTTTCCCAAGGCTCTTCCTTTCACTATATAATTCACTCTAGAATTAGACTTCCCAAAATGCATCACCTCACATTTGCCTGGATTGAACTCCATCTGCTACTTCTCCACCCAACTCTCCAGTTTATCTATATTCTCCTGTATTCCTTGATAGTCCCCTATGCTTTCTGCTACTCCACCAATCTTCATGTCATCTGCAAGCTTACTGATCAGACCACCACTGCCCTCTTCCAGATCATTTATGTATATCACAAACAACAGTGGCCCCAGCACTGATCCCTGTGGAACACCACTGGTCACCTTTCTCCATTTCGAGAAACTCTCTTCAACTACAACTCTCTGTCTCCTGTTGTTCAACCACTTCTCTATCCACTTAGCTAGAACACCCTGCACACCATGTGACTTCACCTTCTCCGTTAGTTTACCATGGGGTACCTTATCAAACGCCTTATTAAAGTCCATGTAAATGACATCTACAGCCTTTCCTTCATCTATCAACTTGGTCACTTCCTCAAAGAACTCTACTAAGTTGGTAAGGCACGATCTCCCCTGCACAAAATCATATTGCCTATTACTGATAAGACCATTCTTTTGCAAATATGTATAGATCCTATCCCTCAGTACCTTCTCCAGCAACTTTCCCACCACTGACATCAGGCTCACTGGTCTGTAGTTACCTGAAATATCCCTACTACCCTTCTTGAACGGTGGACAACATTAGCAACTCTCCAGTCCACCGCCACTTCACCTATGTTTAAGGATGCTACAAAGATATCTGTCAGGGCCCCAGCTCTTTCCTCTCTCACCTCCCTCAGCAGCCTGAGATAGATCCCATCTGATCCTGGGGATCCTTTAGCCTACCCTATGCATCCTCCCTCCTTATGTCAATGTGACCCAGAGTAAACAAACGTCTATCTCTAATCTCAACATTCATCATGTCCCTCTCCTCAGTGAACACTGATGCAAAGTAATCATTGAGAATCTCACCCATTTTCTCAGGTTCGATACACAACCTTCCTTCCTTGTCCTTTAGTGGACCAATCCTTTCTCTAGTTACCCTCTTGCTTCTTATATATGAATAAAAGTCCTTGGGATCCTCCTTAATTCTGCTCACTAAAGTTATTTCATGACCCCTTTAACCCGCTTGAATTCTCGTTTAAGTTGGTCCTACTCTCCTGATATTCCTCCAAGGTCCATTCTGTTCGTAGCTGCCTGGACCTTATGTATCCTTCCCTTTTCCTCTTGGCTAGTCGCACAATTTGTCCTGTCATCCACAGTTCACGAATCTTGCCTTTCCTATCCCTTGTTTTCAAAGGGACATGACTATTCTGCACTATCTTCAACTTATCTTTGAAAGCGTCCCACATATCTAAAGTGGAATTCCCTTCAAATAGCTGTGTCCAATCCACATTTCTCAGCTCCAGCTGAATTTTGATATAGTTGGCCTTCACTCAGCTTAGTACGCTTCCCTCAGGACCCTTCTCATCTTTGTCTACCTTATAGAATTGTGGTCACTATTCATAAATAAAATCGCCCACTGCAACTTCTACCACCTGGCCTGGCTCATTCCCCAACACCAGGTCCAATATGGCCCCTTCCCTAGTTGGACTATTGGCATACTGCTCTAGAAAATTTTGCTGGATGCTCCTTACAAATTCTGCCCCATCCAGACCTCTGACTCTAAGTGTATCCCAGTCAGTATTGGGAAAACTAAAATCTCCCAAAACCACCACCCTGTTGCCTCTACATCTTTCCATAATCTATTTACCTATTTGTTCTTTTACCTCATGCTCACTGTTGGGAAGCCAGTAATACAGCCCCAACAATGCAACTGCACCCTTCTTAACTCTCAGCTCTACCCATAATGCTTCACTGCTCAAACCCTCCATAGTGTCCTCCTTTAGCACAGCCGTGATATCATCCCCGACCAATAATGCAACTTCTCCGCCCCTTTTACTTCCCTCTCTGTCCTGTCTGAAGTATCAATATACTGGACCATTTAGTTGCCAATCATGCCCTTCTTTCAACCAAGTCTTTGTGATCGCAATAACGTCATACTCCCAGGCATCAATCCAAGCCCTAAGTTCATCTGCCTTACCCACTTTACTCCTTGCATTAAAGCATATGCACTTAATACCACCAATTTCTTTGTGTTCATCTGCTGTCTGCCTATTCTTCCCCTTGGTAATGCTAACCTCATGATCCTGTTCCTTACAGTTTCTAGTTTCCACCTCATTGTCTACTAGTCTTCTCTTCTGGTTCTCAGGCCCCTGCCATACTGGTTTAAACCCTCCCCAACAGCAGCAGCAAATAACTTCCCCAAGGATATTCGTTCCAGTCTAGTTTAGGTGTAGACTATCCAATTTGTAATAGTTCCACCTTCCCCAAAATCGGTCCCAATCTCCCTCAAAACTGAACCCCCTCCCTCCTACACCATCCCTCAAGCCAAGTGTTCATCCTGCCTATTCTTTTATTTCTACGCTGGCTAGCACGTGGCACTGGTAGAAATCCTGAGATCACTACCTTTGAGGTC
Source organism: Chiloscyllium plagiosum (assembly GCF_004010195.1). Lineage (NCBI taxonomy): Eukaryota > Metazoa > Chordata > Chondrichthyes > Orectolobiformes > Hemiscylliidae > Chiloscyllium > Chiloscyllium plagiosum. Next base: position 87,905,905 of record NC_057715.1, on the reverse strand, counting down.
CTCCTGTTTAACTTCTCTCCTAGCTCGCTGAATTCTGTCAGGACCTCATCTCATTTTTTACTTATAGCATTGATGCTTATATGCACCAAGACAACTGGCTGTTCACTCTCCCCTTTTAGAATGCTCTGCAGGTGATTGGTGACATCCTTGACCCGAGCACTTGGGAGGCAACATACCATTCGGGAGTCTCGTTTTCGGCCACAGAACTGCCTATCTACTCCCCTTACAATAGAATGACTATGGCCCTATGAGTCTTTCTTGCCCTTCTGAACAGCAGAGCCCGCCACGGTGCCATGATCCTGGCAACTGCTGCCCTTCCCCGGTGAGCCATCTGCCCCAACAGTATCCAAAACAGTATACCTGTTTTAGAGGGAGATGACCGCAGGGGACATCTGCACTGCCTTCCTACTCTTTCTCTGCCTTTTGGTCACCCATTCACTGTCTCCCTCAGCAATTCTAATCTGCAGTGTGACCAGTTCATTAAATATGCTATCCATGACCTCCTCAGCATCCTGGATGCTCCACAGTGAGTACATCAGCAGCTCCAGAGCCGTCATCAAACAAGAACTGCAGCTGGACACACTTCTTGCAAGTGTAAGAGTCAGGGATGTCAGTCACGTCCCTGAGCTCCCACATTAAGCAAGAGGCACATGCCACGGGTCTGAGGTGCCCTGCCATTGTAAGCCTTAGCTTTATATCAACTAACTAAAACCAAACAATGCACTTAAATACATGAAAGAAAAGAATAAAAGACCTTACCTTACAGAGTCCTTTTCTTCTGGTTGGTTGGTGTGCGTGTGTGTGTGTGTGTGTGTGTTGGGGGTGGTGGTGCAGGAGGGAGATACTGCACGTGTATTATCTCGGGTTTAGCTGCTGCCCAAATATACACCTCCTGGTGCCAATATCACCTCCACTCTGTCTCCCACTGCTTCCAGACAGGAAAAGTTCTGCGGGCTTCGAAGGTAAATATTTATACTGTTCACTTACCTTCCCAGCAACCTCCTGGTCTCCAACGTCACTTCCGCTCTGTCTCCCGCTGCTCCCGGACAGGAAAAAACTTGGCCCTAATCTTACTCTCATCATTCTTTTATTCCTGATATAGCTAAAGAAAGCCTTAGGGTTTTCCTTGATCCTATCCGCCAATGGCTTCTCATGTCCCCTCCTGGCTCTTCTTTGCTCTCTCTTTAGGTCTTTCCTGGCTAACCTGTAACTCTCAAGTGCTCTAACTGAGCCATTACATCTCATCCTAACATAAGCCTTTTTCTTCCTCTTGGCAAGAGATTCAGCTTCCTTAGTAAACCACGGCTCCCACACTCGACAACTTCCTCCCTGCCTGACAGGAACATACTTATCAAGGATCCGCAGTAGCTTGTCCTTGAATAAGTTCCATGTTTAAATTGTGCCTATCCCCTGCAGTTTCCTTCCCCATCCTATACATCCTAAATCTTGCCTACTCGCATTGTAATTGCCTTTCCCCCAGCTATAACTCTTGCCCTGTGGTATATACCCATCCCTTTCCATCACTAAAGTAAACATAACCGAATTGTGGTCACTATCCCAAAGTGATCACCTTCCTCCAAATCTAACACTTGGCCAAGTTCATTACCCAGTACCAAATCTAATGAGGCCTCGCCCCTTGTTGGCTTGTCTACATATTGAGGCAGGATACCCTCCTGCATATATTGGACAAAAACTGACCCACCTAAAGTACTCGAACTACAATATTCCCAGTCAATATTTGGAAAGTTAAAGACCCCACAACAACTACTCTGTCACTCTTGCTCCTATTGAAGATCATCTTTGCTATCCTACCCTCTACATCTCTGGAACTATTTGGAGGCCTATAGAAAATTCCCAACACGGTAACCTTTCCTTTCCTGTTTCTAATCTCAGCCCATACTACCTCAATAGATAAGTCCTCAAACGTCCTTTCTTCAACCGTAATACTGTCCTTAACTAACCATTTTCTCTGTTTTCACTGAAACATTTAAATCCCGGAACCTGCAATAACCATTCCTGTATTTGAAATGGCCACAACGTCGGAATCCCAGGTACCAACCCATGCTGCAAGTTCACCCACCTTATTCCAGATGTTCCTAGCATTGACGTAGACACATTTCAAACCAACTTTAGGCCTTCTGGTGCCTTCTTGCGATCTTGAAATCTTAATTCTGACTTCACTACTCTCAACCTCCCTTGAACTACAATTTTTGTTCCCATCCCCCTGCTGAATGAGTTTAAACCCACCTGAAGAGCATTAGGTAATTTCCCCCAGGATATTGGTACCCTTCTGGTTCAGACGAAGATCAGCCTGTTTGTGGAGGTCTCACCTACCCCAGAAAGAATTGCAATTATCCAGGAATCCAAAACGCTCCCTCCTGCACCATTCCTGTAGCCATATTTTCAGCTCCTCTCTACCCCTATTCCTCACCTTTCTAGCATGTGGCATGGGCAACAAATCAGAGGTAACAACTCGGTTCTAGCTCGAAGCTTCCACCCTAGCTCCCTGAATTTCTGCTTTAACTCCCCATCTCTCTTCCTACCTATGTCATTGGTACCTATGTGAACCACAACTTGGGGCTTCCCCCCCTCCCCCTCAAGGATCCCAAAATGATCAGAGACATCACGAACCCTGGCACCTGAGAGGCAACACACCAAATGTGGAGTTGGGTGCACTTCGCACAGATGCAATCAGCAGGGGCACTACTGGTGACCCTTACCTCCCATTTTCTGCAGGAAGAACATACAACTGCCCTAACCTCCATTCCCACTATTCTAAATTCCCAATGTGACTACTGAAAAACTAAAACAAAAACAAAGAAACCAGTGACTTTACCAATTCGGTGCACAGAACTTTTCTTTTGGTTAGAGGAGGAGGACAGGTGGGAGACATGACCTGAGTAGTGTTTTGGGTAAACCAACCACCCAACTATAAAGTCTCACTTACCCAACAGTCCCGTGTCTGCTCCTGCTCAGTGTGCGCTCTACCTATACACGAGGTAAACCTTTATATCTTTTAAATTTTACCTTCCCGTCGGGCCTCTGCTCCTCGCTGTCACTCCTCCCACTCCAACTGCCACCAAATAAAAAAATGAAGTGAGATTGATTGTGAGAAACCCATTGGCTAGGGTACCAGGGATATTTTGCCTAACCTTCTTTGAAATATTATCATGAAACTTTTTTTACAGACAGATTAATCTTGCTTCAAAAACTCATACAAAGGTGACAATGCAGTGTTCTCTCAGTACTGCACACGAGTGTCAGCTTTGATTTATATCTTCAGACTATGGTGTGGGAATTAACCTGGAACCTTGTGATTTAGAGGAAAATGTGCTACCAACCAAATTGAGATGTTGTTAACAGTAGCCATTGTCTGCCATTTGAGAAACACATATATTTCATATCACCCCAAGTCTGAATGTTGTTCACGTTTATTGGCACATGGGCACAGGTTGCTTCTTTACAGATGGAATTGCAAAACACTCCAATCTTCAACAATCTTCATCAGTTCCCGATATAAAACAAAGAACTGCAGATGCTGGAAATCTGAAACAAAAACTGAAATTGCTGCTGAGACTCAGCAAGTCTGGTACCATCTGTGGGGAGAAAGTAGAGTTAATGTTTTGGGACCAGTAACTCTTCATCATTAACTCCGGCTTCTCCCCTCAGATACTGCCACAGCTGCTGAGTTTTGCCTGTAATTTCTGTTTGTGTTTCAGATACTAAATTCTAATTTTGACAGAGAGAAGGTCATTAACAAACCAATCGAAAAAGGTTTGACACTCATGCAACAATGTCCGGTGGCTGGGATAATTGACCTGGAACAAACGTAATCACTTCGCTTTATGCTAAATATGACGTAAGGTAGCAGAACTGCTTTTCCCCACATTTTCCATTTTACTAGGGTGTCCTGATGCCTTGCTCAATCAAATGCGAGCTTGTCAGCAATGGCAGTTACATCACCTCTGGAATTTGGTAATTTTGTCAATGTTTGGGTTAAAGTCGTAATTCAGTCTGGAATTCAGTGGTCTTTAGTAGACATTAAACCTCTTTAATTGAGTTACAGAGTCATAGAGATGTACAGCACGGAAACAGACCCTTCAGTCCAACCCGTCCATGCCAACCAGATATCCCAACCCAATCTAGTCCCACCTGCCAGCACCCGGCCCATACCCCTCCAAACCCTTCCTATTCATATACCCATCCAAATGCCCCTTAAATGTTGCAATTGTACCAGCCTCCACCACTTTCTCTGGCAGCTCATTCCATACACGTAACACCCACTGCGTGAAAAAGTTGCTTCTTAGGTCTCTTTTATATCTTTCCCCTCTCACCCTAAACCTATGCCCTGGACTCCCCGACCCCATGGAAAAGACTTTGCCTATTTATCCTATCCATGCCCCTCATAATTTTGTGAATCTCTATAAGGTCACCCCTCAGCCTCCAGCGCTCCAGGGAAAACAGCCCCAGCCTGTTCAGCCTCTCCCTATAGCTCAAATCCTCCAACCCTGGCAACATCCTTGTAAATCTTTTCTGAACCCTTTCAAGTTTCACAACATCTTTCCGATAGGAAGGAGACCAGAATTGCACGCAATATTCCAACAGTGGCCTGACCAATGTCCTGTACAGCTGCAACATGACCTCCCAACTCCTGTACTCAATATTTTTGAGAAATATGGTGGTGATGATTATATTGACTATACTGATTCAAAGAGAAGTTGCACATTTCCTCAGGGCAACTATGGCTGGGCAATATATGTAACATTTCAAGGCTGTGGCCTTACTAATATTGTTAAAAAAGAACACTTGCTAGAATCAATGGTTTCAGTAAAAGAACTAACACTTTAAAATGAAAAATACAAGTTGCTTTTCTTTCATCTGTATGATGTCATGAATCAACAGACCTGTACTATTTTGAGCAGCTGAACTTTAGTTGAACCCAAGAATATTAAATGTGGCGATGGTAAAAATGTCTGCTCCAGACTATGTGCTTCTGTATGTCAGTTGATGCTAATTTTTTAGGGATTACATGAGCTGGAACTTATTCTGCCAACAAGCCCATTGATTTGAGAAAACAGATAATTCCTCAAAAATGTCTTCAGCTGTTTAATGCAAAACTTCATTGAAAGGGGTGGTGGAAATGAGATACAGTACTGTTCTTCCAGCTTGTGCTGAGCTTCACTGGAGCACTGCTTCAAGTCCAAGACAGGGATGGTGGCCAGGGAACATTAGTCCAGTTACAATGTACATTGAAAATACACAAAGCTTTTAGTGTTTGTAGTATGTTCAATTGAACTGGACAACCCTTTACTATGACCGTTCTATTTAGAACAATTACAACATTGTCGCATACCTTGCTTTTGTGTAATATATTTATGGAAGAGAAAAAAATGCACCATTTTCCTGATTAATATAAAAGATTTCCTGAAGCATACTCATGTTCACATTGTTTTCATTTTGGGTGATATCCATATAAATTAACCAGAGAGCTCAACAAAAAAAAATCAGTCAGAAATTATAAAATGAGTTTGAAAATTCAAGTGTAATTATTTGTAAGTTGACGGTCAATACTCTGACATTAAAATAAAACAAATAGTGAATCTCATCGCTTAATATTCATGTATTTGTATAGGGCATGATAAATAATTTGCTTCCTCAGCACTCCCTTGGCCATGTTTTATACGGTAAGAATTTAGATATGAACTGGATTAAAATCATAAGGAAAAAATCCCAGATATCTGATATATCCCCCATAGTGACATAGGTCTGTATTGAGAGTGCAAATTTGCTTAATAATATCCCCCCATGTAGCAGGAATATTCTGGAGTAGAGGTGCTGGAAAAGTACAGCAGTTCAGGCAGCATCCGAGGAGCAGTAAAATCGGGACATTAACCGCCTCAACCTGTCTACCCCCTCCCCCACTCCAACCTCTCACCCTCGCAGCACACAGCCCTCCAATCCCTCTGCTCCAATCCCGACCTCACCATTAAGCCAGCAGATAAAGGGGGTGCAGTGGTAGTCTGGTGCACTGACCTCTACACCGCTGAAGCCAGACGCCAACTCGAGGACACCTCTTCCTACTGCCCCCTCGACCATGACCCCACCTCCCATCACCAAACCATCATCTCCCAGACCATACAGAACCTCATCACCTCAGGAGATCTCCCAACCACAGCTTCCAAACTCATAGTCCAGGAACCCCGGTTCTACCTCCTTCCCAGAATCCACAAGCTTGACCACCCTGGCCGACCCATTGTCTCAGCATGCTCCTGCCCCACTGAACTCATTTCTACCTACCTTGACACTGTCCTATCCCCCCTAGTCCAGGAACTCCCCACATACGTTCGAGACACCACCCACGCCCTCCACCTCTTCCAAGACTTCCGTTTCCCCGGCCCCCAATGCCTCATCTTCACCATGGATATCCAGTCCCTCGACACCTCCATCTGCCATGACCAGGGCCTCCAAGCCCTCCGTTTCTTCCTCTCCCATCGTCCCCAACTGTACCCTTCCACCGACACTCTCATTTGTTTGGCCGAACTGGTCCTCACCCTTAACAATTTCTCCTTTGAATCCTCCCACTTCCTCCAGACCAAAGAGGTAGTCATGGGCACACGTATGGGCCCCAGCTATGCCTGTCTCTTTGTTGGCTACGTACAGCAGTTGATCTTCCGTAATTACACCGGCACCACCCCCCACC
>NC_057715.1:87856417-87898545 GCF_004010195.1 Chiloscyllium plagiosum | reverse complement strand
ATCAATGTGGACTTCAACAGTTTCCTCATTTCCCCTTCCCCCACCTCACCCCAGTTCCAAATTTCCAGCTCAGCACTGTCCCCATGACTTGTCCTACCTGCCTTTTCCACCTATCCATTCCACCCTCCACCCTGACCTATCGCCATCATCCCCTCCCCCACTCACCTATTGTACTCTATGCTACTTTCTCCCCACCCCCACCCTCCTCTCATTTATCTCTCCATCCTTCAGGCACTCTGCCTGTATTCCTGATGAAGGGCTTTTGCCCGAAATGTCGATTTTACTGCCCTTCGGATGCTGCCTGAACTGCTGTGCTTTTCCAGCACCTCTAATCCAGAATCTGGTTTCCAGCATCTGCAGTCATTGTTTTTACCAAGCAGGAATATTCTGTTCAGTGTCATCTCCCTCACTCTCCCTATGGGAGTATTTGAATAATTTTAACTGTTGGGCTTTTATTAGATCCTCAACAATCTTAATTACCCATAATAATAATAATTTCAAGCCACCTCCAAGGTTCTTATATGCAAACATGCAAACATGAGTAAAATTAGGAGCAAATGTAGGCCACACAGACCCTCAAGTCTGCTCCTTCAATGAAGACAATCGTGGGAGACCTGATCACATTCCTACTCACACTTGTTGATACACCAAATGCATCTTTCCATCCTAACATTCTGCAGGGACTGTTCCCTCCTTAACATCCTGGTCCAATCCTCCACCACTCTCAAAACTTCCTCATTCCCCCATGGCACCTTCCCAAGCAATCACCAAAAGCATGACACTCTTAAAAAAGTTTGTTCACTTGTGGGATGTGGGTGTTGCCAGTATTTATTGCCCATCTCCGGTTTCCCTTGAGAAGGTGGTGGTAGACAGCCTTCTTGAGCTGCTGCAGTCCGTGTGGTGTAAGTTTATTTTCCTCTTATTCCTCACTGGTACAAGGCCCCAAACACAGCTTCCAGGTGAAACACATTGTACTTGTACTTCTTTCAATCTAGCCTGCTGTATTTGCTGCTCACAATGCTTCTTTACATTGGTGAGACATGGGCAGACTAGGTGACCACTTTCCAGAACATCTGTGCTCTGACTGCAGGAATGACCCTGACCTCCAAGTTGCTGGTCTTTTCAATAAACCACATTGTTCTCAAGTTAATGTCTCTGTTTTGGTCTTGCTGCATGTTTCAATAACGGACAATGCAAATTTGGGTAACAATACCTCATTTTCTGCTTAGGCATTTATCGCATCAAGGTCTCAATATTGAACGCCATAACTTCGGAAACTGACTGGATGCTGCCTGTTCTCCATTTTTCTTATGTTCTCTTCCCTTTAATTCTCCCCCAAAGCTTTGCCTTTTCTGTGTCTTGGTTACTTTGCTCTTCGAAGAGGTAACCTATTCTCTCCTTTTAACACCTTAATTTATCCATAAATTTGAGGTATTGTATTTTGGTGAGGCAAAGCAGGGCAGGACTTATACAGCTGAAGGTAGAACCTGGGGCAGTGTTGCCGAACAAAGAAACTAAGAGGTGCAAGTGCATAGTTCCTTGAAACTGGAGTTGCAGGTAGGCAGGGTGGTGAAGAAGGCATTTGGCACTTTAGTCTTCATTGGTCACTGCATTGTGTATAGGAGTTGGGATGTGATGTCACACAGGATACTGGTGAGGCCAGTTTTAGAATTCTGTATTCAGTTCTGGTCTCCCTGCTATATGAAAGATGTTGTTGAACTTGAAAATGTGCAGAAAAAATTTACAAGGATGTTACCAGGGTTGAAGGGTTTAAAGAGAGAGGTCAAATAAGCTGGGGCTATTTTCCCTGGAGCATCAGAAGCTGAGGGGTGACCTTATAGGGGTTTATAAAACCAGGAAAAGCATGGGTAGGGTGAATAGCCAAAGTATTTTTCCCAAGGTAGGGGAGTCCCAAACTAGACGGCATAGGTTTTAGGTGAGAGGTGAAAGATTTAAAAGGCATCCGAGGAGCAACTTTTTCACGCAGAGGATGGTATATGGAATGAGCTGCCAGAGGAGGTGGTGGAGGTGGGTACAATTACAACATTTAAAAGGTATCTGGATGGGTACACAAATAGAATCTCTATAGAATGGAAGCAGGCCTTTCAGCCCATTGAGTCCACACCAGCCCTCCGAAGAGCATTCCACCCAGAACCACCTCCCTACCCTATCGCTATAACTTCCCATTTCCTGTGACCAATCCACTTAACCTGCACATCTTTGGGATGTGGGAGGAAACCAGAGGACCTGGAAAAAACAGGGAGAAACAGGGAGAATGTGCAAACTCCACACAGACAGTTGCCCAAGGTAGAATCTAACCCAAGTCCCTGGTGCTGTGAGGCAGTAATATTAAGTACTGAACCATCGGTTTAGAGGGATATGGGCCAAATGCTGGCAAATGGGACTAGATCAGTTTAGGATATCTGAGTTGTACCAAAAGATCTGTTTCCATGCTGTAAAACTCTACAGCCATTTTACATCCCTTTTTCTCTTTCGCTATCATTAACAGCCCCTTTGTCTTTTACATTGGGCCTCCTCCATCAAAGTATTGAAAAAGGATTTCCAACATTTTTCCGTACTGAAGAAGAGTCATACTGGACTCAAAACATTAGCTCTGTTTCTCTCTCCACAGATGCTGCCAGACATGCTGAGCTTCTCCAGCATTCTCAGCATCTGTTAACAATGGTCTTTCACCCCTTTGCTTATCAAGAATCTATCTTCCTCTGCCCTCAATGTTTTCAAATTCTCTGCTTCCACTGTCTTCTGAAGAAGAGGTTAACTTCCCTGGGAGAAATAAAATCTCCTAATTTCTATCTTCAGTGGAGACTCTTACTTTTAAGCAGTGATCCTTAATTTAAATGCAAAGCTGTGTGGGACTCTGGTGGTTGCAGTGACATAAAAAAGGGTGGCGAGTGCAGAAGGGTACCAGAAGCAGATAGTGCAGTGACAGAATCCATCAGACTTGGAGCAGTGGCAGTGAGGTTAAAAGGAGCAACGAGAGTGGAGTGGTTTTAGAAACAGACAGACTGGCAGTGGAGCTGCTTCAATCCAGTCAGGGTGTGAGAACACAGGAGAGCAGGAGAGATGATTTGCAGTATTTCACCCTCATCTCTTGTGACTGGAAATTCACTTCAGGATATAATTATAAAACTTCACATAAATAATTGATATTATCGAACTTCTAACCAAATTTGGGGAGGCAATGGATTAGTGTTATTATCACTGGACTATTAATCCAGAGACTCAAATAATGTTCTGGGGATCTGTGTTCAAATCCCGTCATGACAAGTGATGGAATTTGAATTCAACAAAAATCTGCAATTTCGAGTCTGATGATGATGATGAATCCATTGCTGATTGTTTGGGGAAAAAAAAACCATCTGGTTCCTTCATATTCGTCAGGAAGGGAAACTGCCAAGCTTACTTGGTCTGACCTATATGTGACTCCAGACCCACAGTAATGTGGTTGACTCTTAACTACCCTCAGGGCAATTAGGGATGAGCCATGAATTCTGGTTTAGCTAGCAATGTCCTTATCCCATGAATAAATAATTTTTAAAAATTATTCACTTGATAGAATTAAGGGGCTCTGGTTTTTTGACTAAGACGTTTTGTCTATATTTGGATAGGACTAATGGTAAAATTAAAACATAGGTCCATATTCAATTAAGATAGTTTCTAAGTTAAGATATGATAGGGGAAACCATCTCCTAACTTGTGCATCTTACACATTCATGTGGGAAATCCTAGACAATTCTGGAGGTCTGAATGATTGTGTGTGCAGGAGTTACCTTCAGCTGGAGTGGCAGCTGGGTGACTATGGCGTATTTATGAGGCTGAGAGGTTTGTGGAGAGTATGTTTCGAAATGTTTTGTCACCCTGCATCTCAAGGAAGTACAGACACACAGGTAAGAGGTGACCTCCAGCATTCACTCTCATTTTCTTTCTGACTGTGCTAGCCTCCAAGGTCTGAGCACAGCAGCAACCTCTGGAACCAGAAATCAAAGATATGATCAATATGCTGTGCCAATCACCACGTGCAGAAACGCAGAGTAGCTGCATGCATATGCAGCAGTGTGGCTTCGAGGGAACTTTGGTGACCACGAGACAGAAGAAAGGGACTAGGAAGGTTGTGAGGGAATCCCTGAGTGCATCTCACTCACAAACTATTTCTTGGCCTTGGAATACAGTGCGAGAGTGAAATTTCCATTCTGGAGACCAAACAGAACCAAGGCCATGTAACCATAGGTGCTCCAAATGACTAAGAGAAGCACACGAAGTGTGGAGGGACAATAGTAGTAGGGGTTTCATTAATGAAGTGAGTAGACAGGTACTTCTGTGCCCATAGAAGTTATTTCAGGATGGAATGTTACCTCCTGGTTGCCATGTTCTGGGATGTCTCAGAACTCCTGAAGGAAATTCTGAAGGAGGCAGACCGAAATTGTGGCCTATATTGGGACCAATGACACAGAAAAAAAGAGAAATGGGGGCCTGCAAGCAGATTTTAGGGAGTTAGATAGGAAATTGAAAAGTATGACTTCAAAGGTAATAACCTCTGAATTACCTTTGATGTCAGAAAGTGAAGAATATTAGAACCATAGGATAAAGTAATGATGAATCCATGACTGGAGATGGGGTGCAGGAGGGCTTTAATTCCCTGAGGCATCGGGATTGTTTTAGGAACAGACGGAACCAGTTCAAGTTGAATGGGTTACATGTGAACAGAAAAGGGATAGACATCATCACGGGGAGGATGGTAATGCTTTTAGGGCAGATTTAAACCGGACTGGCAGATGGATGGAATCCTGATCCTGACAAATAGTTCAGAGAGAGAGAAGTTGAGATGAAATTAAAAGTTCCATAATATGTAATATATTTAGGTTTTGAGAAGGTATTTGATATGATGTCATATTTTAGTGTACTTAATAAGACTAGAGCCCATGATTTTGGGGATAGTATATTAGCATGGATAGAGGATTGGCTAACTAATAGACAGAGAGGGTTGAGATAAGGATGCCACTTTCAGGATAGTAACTTATATCTAGTGGTGTGCTTCAGGGGTCAGGTCACAATTATTTACAATATATATTAATGGCTCGGGTGGGAAAAGAAAATGTACAATCACCAAGTCTGCAGATAACACAAAAATAGGTGGAATAGCAAAGATAGGTGAAGATGACACAAAGAGTCTGCAGAGGGATACAGATGAAGTGAGTGGGCAAAAACTTGGCAGATGCAATACAATGTGGGAAAACGTGACAGGATGCACTTTGGCAGAAACAATAGAGGAATTGAATATTATTTAAATGGAGGAAAATAGCAGAAACTAAAGGAGAGAGCGACTTTTGAAGTCCTCACACATAAATTTCAAGAAGCTCGCATATAAGTTCAGAATGTCATTGGGAAGGAAAATGATTTTTATTTCAAAATGAATGGAGTGTAAAGATATGGAAGCCTTGCTAAAACTATGCAAGGCTTTAGTCAGACTGCAACTGGAATACTATGGACAGTATGATTAAAGGAAAGATATACTGACATTGGAGGCAGACTGGAGAAGGTTCATTAGGCTGATCTCCCAGGTTTGGAGTTACTGTTTGATGAGAAGAGGTTGCATGGGTTTGACCTATACTCATCAGAGTTTAGAAAAATGAGAAGCAGCTATATTTAAACGTACAAGCTACTTGGAGACTAGACAGATTAGATTAGATTCCCTACAGAGTGGAAATAGGCCCTTCAGCCCAACAAATCCACACCAACCCTCTGAAGAGCAACCCACCCAGACCCATTCCCCTACATTTACCCCCAACTAATGCATCTAACACTACGGGCAATTTAGCATGGCCAATTCACCTAGCCCCTGCACATCTTTGGACTGTGGGAGGAAACTGGAGCACCCTGAGGAAACCCACACAAACACGGGGAGAATGTGCAAACTCCACACAGACAGTTGCCCAAGGTGGGAATTCAACCTGGGTCCCTGGTGCTGTGAGGCAACAATGCTTACCACTGAGCCAACATGCCGCTGTGGAGAGGTTGTTTCCCCTTGTGTGTGGGGGGTGTCTAGGACCAGAGGGCATGATCTCAGAATAATGAATTATCCTCTTAAGACGTAAGAACATAAGAAGTAGGAGCAGGAGTATACCATCTCGAGCCTGCTCAGCTATTCAAGAAGATTCTGGTTGACCTTATCGTGGACCGAGCTCCATTTACCTGCCCATTCACCATAACTCTGAATTCCTTTACTGTTCGAAAATCTATCTTTGGTTTAAAAACATTCAACAAGATAGCCTCAACTGCTTCACTTGGCAGAGCATTCCACAGATTCACAACCCTTTGGGTGAAGAAGTTCTTCCTCAGCTCAGTCCTAAATCTGCTTCCCCTTATTTTGAGACTACGCCCCTTAGTTCTAGTTTCACCCACCAGTGGAAACAACCTCCCTGATTCTATCTTATCTATTCCCTTCATAATTTTCTAGGTTTCTATAAGATGCCTCTTATTGTTCTAAATTCAAAGTTTGGGAGAAGATTTGTAGCTCGGGTGCTCATTGTTGTGGTTCTGTTCGCCGAGCTGTTCGCCCGAGCTACAAATCTTCTCCCAAACTTTGAACACCTACGGGCGAGAGACGCTAAGACAAGCCAGGAAATGGGAATCCTGTGCCAACCGCCTAAGCGCCACATACGAACAACTCCGGCCACAAATTCCCAGCTCGGCGAACAGAACCACAACATTGTTGTAAATTCCAATGAGTGTAGTCCCATATACTCAATCTTTCATCATAAGCCAAACCTCTCAATTCTGGAATCAACCTATTGAACCTCCTCTGCACCCCCTCCAGTGCCAGTTCATTCTTTCTCAAGTAAGGAGACCAAAACTGTACACAGTACTCCAGGTATGCCCTTACCACCACTCTATACAGCTGCAGCATAACCTCCCTGTTTTTAAACTCCATCCCTCTTGTGATGAAACACAGTATTCCATTTGCCTTCTTAATTACCTGCTGCCCTTGCAAACCAGATTTTTGTGATTTATGCACAAGGAGACTCTGCATAGCAGCATGCTGTAATTTTTCATCATTTAAATAATCATCCATTTTAGTGTTATTCCTACCAAAGCAGATGACCTCACATTTACAACTGTATTCTCCAAAATGAGGAGGAATTTATTCTCTCAAAGGATAGGAAATTGTAAAGTCATAGAGTCTGACAGCACAGAAACAGGCCCTTTGGCGCAAACTAGTCCATGCCAACTGAAATATCTGTCCACGCTAATCCCATTTCCCTGCACTTGGCCCATATCCTTCTAAACCTTTCCTATCCATGTATTTGTCCAAATGTCTTTTAAATGTTGTTAATATACCCATTTCAACCACTTCGAATGGCAGCTTATTCCATATGCGTTCCACCCTCTATGTAAAAAAGGTGCCCCTCAGGTTCCCATTATTCTTTCCCCTCTTACCTTAAACTGATGGCCTCTAGTTCTTCATTCCCCAACCGTGGAAAAAAAACTGAATGCATTCATCCTATCCATACCTCTCATGATCTTATAAACTTCAATAAGGCTCGCCCTCAGTCTCCTAGGTTCTAAAGAAAAAAGTCCTAACTTGTCCAACCTTTTGCTGTAACTCAGTCTCTTGAGTCCTGGCAACATTCTTGTGAATTTCTTCTGGATTCTTTCCTGTTTAATAACATCCTTCCTATAGCGAGGTGACCAAAACTGAATACAAAACTTCAAGTACAGCTTCATTAACGTCCCATACAACTGCAACATAACTTCCCAACTTCTATACTCAATGCTCTGACTGAAGGCCAGCATGCCAAAAGTCTACCTGTGACTCCACTTCCAGAGAATCATGCACCTGAATTCCAAGAACCCTCCATTCTACTACACTCCTTAAGGTCCTACCATTCACCATGAAACTTCTATCTTGATTTGACTTTCCAAAATGCAAGACCTCTCACTTATGTATATTAAACTTAATTTGCCATTTCTTGGCCCACTTCACCAGCCGGTCAAGATCCTGCTGCAATTTCTGATAACCTTCTTCACTGCCCACTCCCTATTTTAGTGTCATCTGCAAACTTACTACTCATGCCTTGTACATTCTCATCCAAATCAGTGATATAGATAACAAACGGTAATGCGCCCCTGAGGCACACCACAACTCACAGGCCTCCAGTCCGACAAACATCCTTCTACTATTATCCTCTGCATCCTACCATCAAGCCAATTGTACATCCAATTTACCAGCTGTCCCTGGATTTCATGAAACCTAACCTTCCAGAGCAGCCTACCCCACGTGGAGCCTTATCAAAGGCCTATCTGAAATCCATATAGACTATGTCTTCCACCCTGCTATCAACTTTTCTGGTCACTTCATCAAAGAACTCTAAAAGATTTGTGAGGCATAATCTCCCACTCAGAAAGCCATGCTGACTACTCCTAACGAAACCTTGTTTTTCCAAATGCATGTATATCTTTTTTTTTTAGATTAGATTACTTACAGTGTGGAAACAGGCCCTTCGGCCCAACAAGTCCACACCGACCCGCCGAAGCGCAACCCACCCATACCCCTACATCTACCCCTTTAACCTAACACTACGGGCAATTTAGCATGGCCAATTCACCTGACCCGCACATCTTTGGACTGTGGGAGGAAACCGGAGCACCCGGAGGAAACCCACGCAGACACGGGGAGAATGTGCAAACTCCACACAGTCAGTCGCCTGAGTCGGGAATTGAACCCGGGTCTACAGGCGCTGTGAGGCAGCAGTGCTAACCACTGGGCCACCGTGCCGCCCAGTCACTGGGCCACCGTGCCGTCTTATCCCTTAGAATCTTCTCAAGTAACTTATCTACCACAAATGTTAGGCTTTCTGTTGTATAGTTCCCAGGTTTTTCTTTGTAGCCCTTCTTGAACAGGAGCACAACATTCACTATCCTCCAGTCTGCCGGATCTCACCCGTGGCTAATAATGATGCAAATATATCATAATTTCTTCTCTAGCTTCTTGCCGGGTTCTTGGATAGATCTAGTTAAGACCAGGAGATTTATCCACCTTCATACATTTTAATACATCTAACATTACCTCTACTGTGATATGGACTGTCTCTAAGATATCACCACTGATTTTCCCAAGTTCCCAAATCTTCATGTCTTTCACCACGGTAAACACAGAGGAGAACCTCAGCTGTCTCCTGCAGTTTTACACATACATGTCCAATTTGGTCCTTGAGGGGTCCTATTGTCTCTCTCGGTATTCTTTTTCCTTTAATATGCTGAAAGAATCTCTTTGGATTCACCATAATCTTCTTAACCAAGGCTATGTCCTGCCCCCTTTTCACCCTCCTGATTTCCTTCTTCAGCAAACTCCTGTATTCCCTGTATATCCCCAAGATTCCCGTGATCACAGCTGCCTGTATTTGAGCCTTGCCTCCTTCTTTTTTGTAGTTAAAGCCTCAATATCTCTTGTCATCCAGGGTTCCCTACTCCTGCCAACCTTGCCCTTCACCTTAACAGGAATATGTAGACCTTAAATTCTAGCTATTACACTTTTAAAGGCCTCTCACTTATCTTTGCCTGCAAGCAAACTACTCCACTCAACCCCTGCAAGGTCCTGTCTAATTCCATCAAAATTCCCCAATTTAGAACTTGAACCTGTGGACCAGTTTTGTCCCTCTCCATAACAATGTTATAATTAATAGATATATGGTCACTGGTTCCAAAGTGCTCTCCCATTGTCACCTCAGTTACCTGTTCTGTCCTATTTCCCAAGAGTAGAATGAGTTTTCTGAGTAGAATGAGTCTTCCCCTTTCCTGAGTAGGACCTTCTATACAGTCCCAGTCTATGTTGGGAAAATTGAAATCCTCTACTATGACAACCCTATTGCTCCTGCATATCTCCTCCAATTTCTTTGCATATTTGTTCCTATAATTCCTGTTGACTATTTGGGGGCCTATAGTATAACCCCAATAATGTCACCATTCCCTTCTTATTTCTTAACTCCATTCACAAAGCCTCACTGGATGATCCCTCAACTATTGCATCTCTGGCTACTGCTGTGATACTCCCCTTAATCAGAAATGCAACTCATCCTCCCATCTTTTCTCCACCTGTGTCCTGCCAAAAGCACCTGTATCCTGGCTCATAAAGCTGCTAGTCGTTCCCTCCCTTAGCTATGTTTCTGTAATGGCTATAATATCTTAATCCCACTTACATATCCACACCCTGAGCTCATCAGCCTTATCTGTCAGCCCTCTTGCATTGAAATAGATGCAATTTAATTCAACAGACATTCCTCGCTCTTTATCATGTTCCAGCCTGATTCGTCTCTTCAACTTGTTATTTCTGATTATTGTATCTCCTTCCAGCCTCACACTTTCCTCCCTGCTGTTGTGGATCCCATCCCCCTGCCAATCTCGTTTAAGCCCTCTCTGTAGAATTCTGTCGAGGATTGTAGAAGCTGGATCATTAAGTATATTCAGCTAAGAAAGAATGATTTTTTTTTAATCAGAAAGGGAATCCAGTATAATGAGGAAAAACTAGGAAAGTCGAGTTGAGGTTTATCAGATCAGCCAAGACCTCATTTGTAGAGCAGATTAGATGGCCTGTTTCTGCTCCTATATTTTATGGTCTTATTGGGGTGCACCCTGATCAAATCCATAAGGTTGATTTCTATTACTGAATGCAAAATGTCCTGGTAGCGCTATTACAATGAAAGGTGCTGGTAAGATCCGAAGTACAGCATTGAAGTGCAGAATTGAACGTAAGTGGGTCAAAGCTCTGCCTTGAAGATGTGGTGAAACTGATACTTGTCCGATGACAACCTCCATTGCAGAGGTCTGTGGGAAATTCCTTCCCATTGCGTAGGCCCTGAGATGTTGATGACTGCTATCCAAGATGGAAGCCTAGAGGAACAAGTAGCAAGCTGGAGTTGCCAGGTAACTGCTCAGACATTTATTTTGGAAATTATCACCCATCTAGGTTCTATACAGCAGGTGAACAAGTACAAAATTGCGTATCAGTGAGGTGAGAATGGGCTAATATTGACATCTTAATGGCAATAGACCTCAGACCATCCACTAGCAAAATTCTCATCTCATCATTCAAAACTTGGTTGGAGAATTGAACTTATTTTTCTCAACATCAAAAATCTCATTTCTGCATCTCATCTTATCTTCTCAACTGACTTGCGAGTATTCACATCATTCAGTGGCTGGAAAGATTCTGTCAGTTTGGTTTTATCTTCATGTTCATAACTAAACAGCCATTCACTGGCCATTCTGTAGAATCAGATTCTTTTGAAAAGTGTAGGTGAGATCCGTTTGAGTACTGCCTGCGTAATGCAGAATACATTGATTCTGTGGGAACAGACTGTGTTGTAGGCCACTATCTGCAGGACCCAGCACGACTTCTTCAATGAAAGAAATCCCTGTGCATGTAGCTGCCTGTGGTGCTATGTATCCCTAGAAAATTAATTCAGTCAGTGAATTGATATATTCTCCAGGATCCCGTTTACTAAGTGGAATGGCTTAGCCCACAAACTAATGACCCTGAAGTACAGAGTAATTTCTGCCATTCTGGAACTTCGGGGGGACCGAGGTGTTGTTGAGCCTCAAGCAGGTTTCACTACGTCTCAAAAGTGTTACAATGATAGGTACTGTACAGAATCTTCTACAGGATCATAAAGTTAAGGATAAATATGACTGATGTGGTAAAATTGTGTTTCTAGTAGTCAATAAAACTTAGCAGCCAAAATAATTTCGGCTGTCAGTAACATGTAGTCTGAAATAATTCATCTTAAAAACTTTTGAAATGCAGTAGAAATTTCTTTAACTATGATTCTAACTCATTTTAATGCTTGTCAATTGTTTTTATTGATCCATCTCCTGTCCATAGATCTCTATATTGAGCATAATTCTGTGGCCTAGATGGCAGACATGCAAATAGCCTTTGGCAAGATCTAAGTGACTCTAGATAACAGCTTACAGTTTTACTTTGACCTTGAAGTGCCTTGTAATTAAAAGTTTGAGTGCAGAAAACAATCACAGATGTGAAGACAACTCTCCATTCATTGTGATTCAGGAGACTGCTGCTCCAGTTTAATATGGCACTTATTTATGATATGCTGCTAGCTATTGATATTTTGAAATTCATTTATCTTTCACTGTGCATTCGACATATGCATACACACTGTACAGTTTCCACTTTTGCAATAATTATTTAGTGTTCCAACTTATTAATTGAAACAATAGTGCTGTTAGCACTGATGTATTTTCTCTTGAAGAAAGACTATTTATTCTTTACAGTGATTTTCTGTGTTGTTTGAAAAGCACTACTATGGCTGAATTGGCATCTTTGTGAAAGTCAGACAAATATTTTCCTGTGGTTTTGAGGAACACCTACCATGTATCCTAGTCCAGATTGTTAAGTGCTTCTTTAGCCAATCTAAGGTGGTGCTTTCAGTCTACAGTTTATTCATGTACCTTAATTTTTGGGGGAGTTTGTAACCATAATACAAAAGCAGTGGAGAATTACTTCGAGAGAAATAAGAATTCTTTAAAATTACCAGATGGGTAAAGTCTTGCTTATAAAGAAATGTTGAAGCTTACTTTAGAATGTGACATTGCTATAAAATACAATAACATACGACACATTAAAGTGAAAAGCATTTTAAAATGATGTAGTGTGGAGTTTTTACTTTTATTTATACATGTTGCACTTTTTACAAAGATCTCTGAATGGCAACAAAGAACAGGAGTGTTTCTTTCATTTCCAATGAATACTTATTGTCAATCTTCAATTAAGTGCAACATTCTACTTTTAACAAATGGTCACAAACTACACATTTGATAGAACGCTGGATGTAGTGAAGTGAACCAACCCTGCTATTATTTAATCATTTAGACATCTGCAAGTGGTGGGCGGCACGGTGGCACAGCAGTTAGCACTGCTGCCTCACAGCGCCAGAGACCCGGGTTCAATTCCCGCCTCAGGCGACTCTCTGTGTGGAGTTTGCACATTCTCCCCGTGTCTGCGTGGGTTTCCTCCGGGTGCTCCGGTTTCCTCCCACAATCCAAAAATGTGCAGGTTAGGTGAATTGACCATGCTAAATTATCCATAGTGTTAGGTGAAGAGGTAAATGTAGGAGTATGGGTCTGGGTGCTATACGCTTCGGCGGGTCGACGTGGACTTGTTGGGCCGAAGGGCCTGTTTCCACACTGTAAGTAATCTAATCTAACCAGTCCAGCTAGGCCAAATCTCTGGGGACACTCAAGGGAGACCAGCAATCCAGGCTGTACACTGTTTTGTCTGATATGGCCATGAAAACCTATGTACACATGAAGAGATTAACCAGAAACTGCTGCCGGGACTACAAACATAGAGGAGAGAGAAGAAAGATCCCAGCGTCAGCAGGTTACATGTGCTTTATTAATAACAGAATGATATGGAGATTTAATTATTTTATACATTTTAAATTGGAATAATCAAAAAAATTCTCAACTCATATAAATAATTTAATTCCACCAAATCTAACAGAGCAAGAAGTTATTTCAAAATGAAGGAACAAGAGCTATTTATTCCTTGAAATGTTGATGTTTTTCAGTGGGAAGAGATAATTACTTACGTAACTAAAATGATTATTCTTCCAAGTTTCTAATTTATTGTAACTGCCTTCGTGAATATATAATCTGTCATGTGTAACTTTGCAAGGCGACGAACAAGTTCTGTTTAGTGGTTTATTTTCTACACAAAAGCTCGTCAGCATTCATTGAACTTGTTTCTAAATTGATCTTTAATTTTAGTTCCATGTTCATTTGGATGTCTTCTTTTGGCCTTATTCTTGTCATAACACACATACAAAACAACACAGCTTTAATATATTTGCATACATTCACATGTATTCCAGCATTTTCATAACCATATTCTCTACCTCCAATTCAGGACCTGTGGGCTTTTGGTTTAAGGGTCTGATTCCGCACTGTAGGGAATCTAATCTAATCTAATCTAATCTAATCTTAATGCTTGATCTTAAAGTGGGAGGCAAGACAGAAAATGTTTCACATAAACTTAAAGCAACATTGTTTACCTCTTGAAAACTTGTGTGTGAAAACGTAATGTGTCCTCACCTTCCCCAATGAGGTAACAATCAGAATTACTTGAAAGGTCAGTTTGAATTTCTGTACTACCATATTTTCAATAATTTCATCACCCAATTTATGAATGTTGCCAAAACGAGTCTTAAGATTGTGACAATGTAAACATTTAAAGAAAGGAGATCAAGAAGTTGGTAGTGAAGAACAAAGATTATGAAAATAGACAAGCAAAATACATATGTATGTAATATGAAATGATTAGTGAAAGTAAATATGGTCTCAATAGAGAGTGAGACAGATCAAACTATAATCGGGAATAAGAAAATGAGTGTTAAAAAAACACTTTGTACCTTACTTTACAGTAGAAGATACAAAAACGTTTAGGAAATAATGGAAAATCATTGGTCTAGTGGAAATGAGCTACTGAAACTATATACTAACAAATCCCTTGAATTTCATAAGTTGTCCTCAGGATTTTAACAGAGGCTGCTCTGGAGAGAATGGATCCATTGACTTTAATCTTTCAGACTGCCTTAATTTTTGGAATAATTCGCCAGGATTGAGAAGTTGCAAACATAATCCCACTATTTCAGTTCTTCTATAATGTGATGGTCGCATTCTTGTGCAACCCCACATTATCGAAACATGGTACTTTACAAACCACGCTTAAAGTATTGGCAATGTAATCACTTTAGAGTCAACATACATTTTAGAAGTTCACACTTTAGGAACAGCGTCCCCAATTGTATTACAGCAAATTCGCGTTGATGAAACACGCATTATATTAGAACGACTTCTACAGCGAAAGGTGTTGTCTCACAGGCAGATCTTACAGGTGCAACTGGTGTGAGGAGGCAACTGGTGTATTTTGTTACAAAAGGATTACAGGAAAGAAATCTTACTAGAATTTTACAAGACATTTGTGAGGCTACAGCTGGATTACTATGCAAATGTTTGGTTTCCTTATCTAAAGGAGGTTATACCTGTCTTATAGAGAGGTTCAATAAAGGTTCACTTGACTGGTTCTTAAGGCTGAAGGGATTGTTCTCTGAGGGAGAATTGAGAAGAGTTCATTGTATCAATTAAGGTTAAGTATATATAGGTGGAGGACATTGATTGGATGGTTATTTGAATATATCTTGGATTTGAGGGTGTGATGCAATGGTTGTGACCTACCTGTGAGCAAGGAGGCCCAGGTTGAAGTTGCAGCTGCACCATTGGTGTGTAATAACATCTGTGAACGTGTTGAATAGAAAATAATTTGAACATATATTGGAGTTCCTGTGCTGTAATAGTAGTGCTCCCACTTATGGGCCAGAGGGCCTGAGTTCAAGTCCCATCTGCTCTAACATGTTTCATAATGTATCCTAACAGGTTGATTATAAAGATCTTTGAATATTATAGGTCTCTTGTGATGAAGTGGTAATATCCCTATCTCTGAGCAAGAAGACTTGGGTTCGAGTCGTACCTATCACAGAGGTATGTAATAAGATCCCTGAATAGGCTGATTAGGAAATATCTTAAACATATATAATGAAACATCTGCCCCTTTAAGGGGCTGCCATTCAATAATTTGATTTAATTTGGCTATATTCACTTCAAAAGAGTATTAAAAGTCATTTTCAAGCCTTCCACAACTGGTGTTTACTGCAAGGCGATAACTGTTCACAACCCTCTACCCAAAATGTTAGTTCAGGTTAACCGTGAGTTTCCTTTCAATGTGGCCTTTTTGTTACAGTTCTTCAGTTAATTCAATTTGATTTTCAAGTTAACTTATTTTTCAAATGAATGTAACAAGACACTTATTGACACAGGGTGGGGAATGTATTAGGAGGTAATTCTACAAAGTTTAATTCTGGAAAAAGTCTATACCAAGTAAAGACTGGCTTTAAGAAATGTCTATTTATCCTTTTGCAATGAAATTGCATCCTTTGAGGTGCCTAGCAGGGTTTTGCTGAACATGTAGTTTATTGTTAAGGTGTATATATGTACAAAAGGTCTTGCAAGCAAGACAGGATACTGCAGACAAGCTGTTGGCTGGGAATTTCTTGTGTTTTTTCTCTGCTGCTGATATGCAATTTCTTTTAAAGGAGGTTGCACCATTTTTACTTGATTGCACCAGATGTTGCAAACCTTGGCAAGTTTCTCCCAGGAACCTTCTAATTGATAACTAAACTCCTATGTGAAGCCTTCAGAATGTCTTTATATCACTTTGATTAGCTTATGAGTGCACGCAGACTCAAATTCTACATAGAAAATTTGTTTTGGTAAGTGAACATCTTGCATTCTGGCTACCAGCCCAGCCCAAATCATGGGTTGCCCAGCTGAACAGGGAAAGGATGCTTTTCATGGCATTTTCATAGTGAACAATTCAATGTCTGTTTTTTTTTTCATTCTGTCTAACCTTCAGAAGCTTTCGAAGACATACAAGTGAAAGTGATTATGTTTTTTGACATCATGCTGGTACATATTCCAAGTTTCACAGAGGTGGAGCAAAGTGTTAGTGTTTCAAAGTTAAACATCAATATTTATCACATTCAATGCCCTGAGGGAAGATTGTTCAGAAGCGTTCACATCACAGCTCAAGCAGGCTATAATGTGAACAGATCTTAGTCTGAGAAACATGAGAGCTGCCTGTGCATAGCAAAAATAGACATTCACTTCATTTAGGATGACCCAGATGACCTTCAGGGAAGTATGGCTAGATTTTTGTGGAGTGAGAAACTCTGTGATCCTTTAAAAATGATGGTTGAAACCTGGTTCTGGTGCTGTGCTCCACATTCTAGAGTTCACAATTTTCACTGGTGAACCAGATCAGTTCCAATGTGGCACAGGGATCACTTACCTCCTTGCAATTTTTATGGTAGCTCAGGGTTGAGGGCTAAAGGACCTAATATTTAGTAACACACTGGGACCTAAAGAATCAAAGTTGTCCTTTGAACCAGTGTGCCCCAGCACTTGACACTCGGCAGTCCATGTCATTGCCATTGAATGTGCCATAGGCTGATCTCAGGCATGCAGATCGTTCCCAACAACAATGAAAATCATGTTGTTGAATGCATTTTCTCCAGAGGTGCTAATACCGAAGTCGGAATTTCCCAGACCCTTGATACCCACATTAAAAATTGAAAGTTCAAGCCATAGTTTAGGATATTAGTCCATCCTCTTGAAGCATTAAGATTTAAGATTGAAGATTAAAGGAGGAAAAACATTGCCTCTACAGGTTTACCTCAATGAGAGGTCATCAGCATTGAAGTCAAGAGTTTGGTGGTGGAAAAGCACAGCAGTTCAGGCAGCGTCCAAGGAGCTTACGTCCGAAACGTTGATACTCCTGCTCCTTGGCTGCCGCCTGACCTGCTGTGCTTTTCCAGCACCACACTCTTGACTCTGATCTCCAGCATCTGCAGTCCTTACTTTTTCCATCAGTAATGAAGCTCAGTGCCTGCCGAATCATCTGTAGGAAAGTCTAATGCAAGGAAAGAAAAATGCAACACCCTTTGCTGAATTGGAAAGCAGTCAAACTTAAGTCTTAACATATCACAAGGAATAAAAGAGATAAATTTTGGTAGTCTGCCTATTTGTCATTAATTCTTAGTACTGATGGGTCAACAATATATGCCAATCAAATTCTTGAAAAATCAATAAAGCACTGAATTACATCATCAATTAGCCTTCATCCATCATTGAAGAAGGTTGCCATCATGTGCTGTCATGATGAATTTCTTATTTATTAGAAACAATTAACATAATCAAACTTCTAGCTCCAAGAAGTTGATGCTATCCCAGCTGATGTCTACTTGTGTTCAAAGCCTGGTCAAGAAACTCAGGAAATTCTTTCAATCTGAGGGGAGGAGACAAAGCTGTCTCCATCGATCTCACCAATCTTGGGACAATCCGAGAAGAATTTCATTCCTCTCTATCACTGGAGAAATCTTCACCAGAATCCTTCTGAAGTGCTTTGTGTAGCAATTCACTTAAGGTCAGTTGTCAAAGAGTCAGTGCAGTTTCAGAAGAATACTGTTAAGTTGTTTGCATTTGGAGAGATCCAAGAGAAATCCAAGAACAGATCAGATATCCAGTTTATTGACTTGACTAAGACAGTCAACAATGAGGGTCTTTGAAAAGTAAGGAAGAAATTCAGCCACTTGAGAAATTCATTGCAGTGGTTTGATTATTCAATGATGGTATACTCCATGTGTCTTGGATGATGTGGAGTCCTCTGATGCGTTCCCCAGTCATTATCATTATAACATTATAATCTATGTGGTTGCCTAAAGGTGAAGGTTAGAAACTAAGAAAACTACAAATTGAAGATTGTAGTCATAGTGACATTTTTGAACAATGATAAAAAGCCCATGTAAATTGTTAGGGTATGATTAACCTCTTATCTTCTTAGAATTTGAACAATAAAACATGAATGGTGAGAATGTATATGTGGACAAAGGTGATGTCCCTATCAAGGATGAAACTAGGTATGGCCTTGTCATTCTACAAAAGGAAAATCCGATACGAGGTATTTTGTGAGGTGAATAATCATTAGTTTTGATACTGGAGGTGGTTTGGTTCTTGCAATAGGATTCATCAATGAAATTTGCAATAAAAATGATTTATTGGATATGAGATAGGATTTGACTTTGATAGATTTTGAAGTTAGAAGGCCACTCTGTGGAGGAATATATCACAGACTTTTGCAAACTATAAGATTGAAGAAATTGAATTTAAAGATCCCCTGCTTCAGTGTTGGCATTTAAATTGCTGGGTTGTGCTCAGATGTAACACATGGATAGGCTCCTGGTTCTACCTGGAGGTGGATATTTAAAGAGAGATTTTCTGTTGGATTGTTGCATCATATAATTGCCACCTTAAAAATTTTCCTAGAAAGCAGTAATTTCCAGAACAAATGACATATTCCACAATGTCACAAAGAATCAAATACTGAATGATTAGCACATTTCAAGATCATCCAGATACTGGGAGTAGACAAAGGAATTCAAAGAAGAATGAAGATTAATGCATCTTTCGCAGATCTGGAGATCACAGCACAAGACAGGATTGGACTGACAATAATGGATGAATGAACCGTAGGAATGCCTGGGGAACAGTTAACATGTGCTTCTGTTGAAACTCAAAACATCAATGTGATGAACTGTCAAAAGTGGACATGCAAGTTTTTGATGTGACACACGATACAGATAATTCATCCCAGTTCCCAATCTTTGATGTAGTCTCAATCTCAATAAAATTTTATGTGCATATAAACTAGATCCAGTGTGTTAATATTTTTGCAAGGTAAAAAATATCAATAAAGTATTTCGATGAAGGATAATCTTTTCTCTTACATTTTTAAATATGGGATTCAAAACAATGACTGGAATTAAGTACCTGCCCACTCAGGTACATGGACTGTGTAGAAAGTCCCTGCGTAAGGATTTTAGTAAAGCCTTTGACAAGGTTCTGCATGGTAGACTAATTAGTAAAGTTAGATCACATGGGATTCAGGAAGAACTTGCCAATTGGTTACAAACTTTTAGTGTGGGCTTCCAGCTTTGCAGTGATTCCAGAGCAGTCTCTCAGCCTCAAGAACCTCAAGGTGAAGCCCAACGCAATCTGGAGTCAAAGCCCAGCCTGGATTGGAGGCTAGATATCAGCGTGGACTTGGTTGGAACAACTGTTGTTCTGAACTGTTTATTTCTCTATTTTTAAATTTATTCCTACAATCTATAATGATGGATTTTTTATTTCTTTATTTTTTCAATTTTTTTTCCCCCAAGAACATATACTAAGATGACACTGTATGTGGTGACTTGTAAACTTTTCACTGTACTCATTTGAGTACATGTGGCAATAAAGCTAATTCAATTCAAATTGGCTTGACGGTAGGTGGTGGAGGGTTGTTTTTTAGGACTAGAGATCTGTGACCAGCAGTGACAGGAGAGGGTTCAGATAAAATTTACCAAGATGTGGCCATGACTGGAGGGTTTGAATTATAAGGAAACGCTGGCTAGATTGAGACATTTTTCAGTGGAGCTTAGGTGGTTGAAGGGTGACCTAATAGGGGCTTACAATATCAAGAGAGGCATTGATCAGGTGAATAGTGAAGGTCTTTTCATTTTCTTAGGGTGGGGGAAATTCAAAACTAGGGAGCATATTTTTAAAGTGAGAGAAGAAAAATTAAAAGGGACCAGGGGAACAACTTTTTCTCTCAGGGGGTGGCTCGTATATGAAATGAACTGCCAGAGGATGTGGGGATGCAGGTACAGTTACAACATTTAAAAGACATTCCGATAGATAAATGAATTGGAATGGTTTAGAGGGATATCAGCTAAATACAGGCAAATGGAACTTGTTTAATTCGGGAAACCTGGTCAGCACAGACAGGTTGGACTGATGGGTCAGTTTCTGTGATTGGGAAGTGGTATGAATTGTTGCCAGCAAATTGTGTTTTTCAAAGCAGGAGCAAATGTGCAGAGAATTTCTTAAAAGCTAAGAGGTTGCAAAGTATAGATGTATTGAGGGAGCACAGTGTCCTGGTCAATAAGTCATTGAAAGCTAATGTGCAAGTGTAGCAAGCTATTAGGAAGGTTAATGGAATGTTAGCATTTATTGCAAGATTATTTTTGAATATAGGAATAGTGAAGAGTTGCTTCAAGTATATAGGAGCTTGGTTAGATAGCATTTGGAGTGTTGTGTACAGTTTTAGACTCGCCACCTCAGGAAAGATATATTGCCATGGAGGGAGAACAATAAAGGTTCATAAAACTTGTGCCCGGAATGGCACAACTGTCCTATGAAGAGAGATTGGACAAACTGGGCCTCTATTCCCTAATGTACAAAAAATGAGAGGTGATCCCATTGAAAATTGCAAGAAGACCTAAAAAATAGACAGCGTAGAGGTAGTTAAAATGGTTGCCTGAGTTGGGGAGTCCAGAACAAGTGGGAACAGTTTAAAGGTCAGGAAATGTCACTAAGGTCAGAGATAAGATTTTTTTTTAATCTACCAAAGAGGAAACTGAAGTCTTTGAGTATGTTTGTGGTAGAGAATGTTAAATTTCTGATTACCAGTGATATGCATAGTTCTGGGGATGGGTTGAATAAAAATAATAGAAGTGTTTGATCAGCCACGATTGTTTTGAATGGTGGGCCATGCTTGATGTGCTGAATAGCCTTCTTCTGTTCCTATGTACTACAGTGAAATTGATACTGATCCAGACTCCTGCTGCTGACCAGAAAGGCACCAGAGACAGATATCCTGTGCTGGTGGCCACACTGAGGGCCAAATGCTCTTGCACAACTGGTCCTTTCTGGTTGGAAGCTGGAGTTACAATTGGGTTAAGGTTCCCTTGAGGATGTCCTCCTGAGTCGCTTTATTCAAGTGTTTTGGTTCCTCTCATGGCCTCCTACACATCTCTGTAGCAAGCAGGACTTGAACCTGGACCTCCTGGCTCAGAAGTATGTACACTACCACTACACCACAAGAGGACTCAGCTTTTACTTAATGCTGGATTCAGGTAGAACAATGACTGTGACTTTGCAGATGATGTCGGAGAGGTAAAGTCTGCTAGGCTCCATGCTATCAAATCAGAATAGTTTGTCACCATCTATCTGCTGTCCTCTGAACTCTCAAAGTCTGCTAAATGCAGATCTTCCATGTTTAGATGTAGCATTCTAATCAATATTGTGAATGATCTTTATAATTTATGAATTTAATTATCTAAAGATGCTAGGGAAAGTTTTATGTTTTCAGCAAATGAATTATGTTAGCAGTTAGTTTAATCTCGAAATAGTTTGCTTCAGCGCCACATCTGTTCATGTTTCTGAGTGTGTAATTTTCCATGAGGTTAGTTTTAAATGTCGACAAAACAACCAAATATTTGGGGAAGGTGTGGTTACCAGCCTCATATCTCTACTATTCAGCTTGTCATATATGATACTTGATTTATTTAACATGAAATGGTATGCAAACAAAACTGCTTTGTGTCAAAGCTTTGAACGGCATGCTTCATTATAAATTGACTTGGTAGTGTGGAGAACGAAAAGAACAAAAGATCAAAAGAGAAGTACAGCACAGGAACAGTCCCTTCGGCCCTCCAAGTCTGTGCCCATCATCATGCCCTAAATGAATTTAAAAACAAACCTCCGTCCCTTTTTTGGTCTGTGTCCCTCTATTCCCTTCCTATTCATATACTCATCCAGGTACATCTTAAATATCGCCAACGTACCTGCTTCCACCACCTCTTCTGGCAGTGCATTCCCGGCCACTACCGTTATCTGCATAAAATCCTTCCCTTGCACATCTCCCTTAAACTTTCCCCCTTTCACCTTGAACCTGTGCCCCTTTGTAATTGAAACTTCAACCCTGGGAAAACACCTCTGATCGTTCACCCTATCTATGCCTCTCATAATACGTTCATTAGGCCTCCTGTCAGCCACCATCTTTCCAGTGAAAACAATCCTAGTCATTTTCACCTTTTGTTATGGCCTTTGCCCTTGAGACCGGCAACATCCTGGTGAACCTTCTCTGCACTCTCTCCAAAGCTTCTACATCCTTCTGGTAATGTGGCAACCAAAACTGCACACAATGCTTCAAATGCGGCCTAACAAAAGTTTATATAGCGGCAATATGATTTGTCAACTCTTGCACTCCAGGCCCCAGCCAATGATGTCAAGCATGTCATGTGCCTTCTTAATCACCTCGGCCACCCATGTTGTCACTTTTAGCGAACTGTGGACTTGCACATCCAGATCCATCTGTATGTTAATACAGGAGAAGGGGGAGTATTTTAGCAGACAATGAATATAGCTTTTGCAAGTGCACAGTTTTAGTTATTTCAGACTCTGATGTGAATTTGTAAACAGCTAACAATCATACACTTGCCTTTGGTGAATGCTCAGCATAACGAATGCTATGGGAGATGTAATCAAATCAATCAGCATAATAATCCACCAGTTGAATTTGACAACATTTGGAGGAAGAATCATTTTCATTGAGCTTCACAGAGGGCTTCCGTCCGCAAGGTCTACTATGTTTTAGAGGAGCTTCCAAACTGTAGTGGTTATACTAGGAAAGACATTAAACAGGAATTTAGAGACGCAAGCAATTAAGTTACAGCTGTAATTATATGCTGCGTTAATCTGCACATAGATTTGTTAAATCAAATCAATATCAATGCCATAGAAGAGGAATTCTGGGAGTGTGTATGGGATGATGTTCTAGAGCGAAATGCTGAGGAGCCAACTGGAGAACAAGCCAGATGGGGTGTTCTGTCATAATAAAGGAAACTATGATGCTACGAGGCATGAGCTAGCTGTGATAAATTAGGTCACATTACTTAAAGAGATGATGTTAGATACATGGTGGCAAAATTTAATGAATGCATGGATGAACTGAATGATTGTTCATTCTTATCTGGCAGAAAAATAAAATGGGAAAAATAGCCCAATCATGGCTAACAAGGGAGATTGGTGATAGTATTAGATCCAAAGAAGGGACATACAGATTTTCCCTGGAAAGCTGCAGACCTATGGATAGGGAACAATTTAGATTTCAGCAAAGGACAACAAAGGAGTGGATTAAGAGAAGGAAAATAGAATACGTGAGTAAGGTTATGGGTAATCTAAAAACTTCTACAGGTATTTAGAGAGAAAAAAAATTGGTGAAGACAAATTATCGTTCCTTACAATCAGAAATGGAGTAAAATTATAAGGAGGATCAAAGAGATGATACTTATTAAATACATACTTTGATTCTGTTTCACAAAAGAAGACATAAATAATATCGCAAAATATTGGTCTAATGAGAGGGAGAGATTGAAGGAAATCAGTATTAGTAAGGAAAAGGTGTTGGTGAAATATATGGGATTGAAGACCAAAAAATCAACAGGGCCCAATAATTCATATCCCAGTATACTGAAGGATATAGTACTAGAAGTAGTGAATTAATTAGTCATCAACTTTCAAGATACTACAGACTCTGGAAAATTTCCTATGATTTGAAAGGTAGCTAAAGTAACCCCACAATTTAAAAAAGGAAGATGACAGATTAGCCTGACATCAGTAATGTGGTTAATGTTGCAGTCTATTATAAAGATTTAATAACAAAGAACTTGGAAAACAGTAATTGGTCAAATCATATTATCATGGATTTACAAAAGGGATATCATGCTTAAGAAATCTACTAGAGGTTTTCCAGATGTAACCAATAGATTTGATAAGGGGCAGCTTGTGAGAGTGATTTATTTGGACTTTCTGAAAGCTTTCAATAGGTACAACGTAAGAGATTAAGACATAAAATTAAAGTGCATGGGATTGGGGATAGTATCCTGACATGGATAGAAAACTGGTTGACAGGCAGGAAACAAAGGTTTCTTTTTTCTGAGAGGCCAGCGAGTGGGCTACTGCAGGGACCAGTGCCTCCTCCAACTATTCATCATTTATAGAGTCATAGAGTTGTACAGCATGGAATCAGACCCTTCAGTTCAACTTGTCCATGCCGACCAGATAGCCTGAATTAATGTAGTACTAATTGCCAGTGTTTGGCCCATATCACTTCCCACCCTTTCTATTTATGTACCCATCCAGAGGTCTTTTAAATGCTACATTGTACCAGTCCCAAACACTTCTTCTGGCAGCTCATTCCATATACACAGCACCCTCTGTGTGAAAAAGTTGCCCCTCAGATCCCTTTTAAATCTTTCCCCTCTCACCTTAAATCTATGTCCCCTGGGAAAAAGACCTTGGCTATTCATTCTATCCATGCTCTTTATGATTTTATAAACCTCTATAAGGTTGTCCAAGATAGCGACGGAGCTGGACACTTCAGACGGAGTTCGTCCACTCTGTCCGTTTCCTTTTCTCTTTTTTTCTCTCTTTTTTCTCCTCTTTTGTATATATTTTTTTCTTCTCTCTTCTTTCTGCTCCTGGCCACAGACTCCGGTCACAGATTCCCAGCCTCAGACTCTGGACACGGACTCAGTGCATTCCTGGTGAAGTGGCCACCTGGCCTGAAGGAGCAGTCTCCTGGCTTGGTATGGCAACCTCCCGGTCTAGTGTGGTGGACACTGAGCCCGGGGGACAGATGCTCAGCCCAGGGTGGTGGACGCTTGGCCCAGCATGGCAATCTTTCAGCCTAGCATCGCAGTCTATCAGCCCAGTGTGACGGATGTTCTGCCCTGCGCAGCTGAGTCTCAGTGTGGCATGTCAATTCTTGACCAGGTGTGGCGACTGTTGACTCAGTGTGGTGGTCTCTCAGACTGGCTTGGCAATTTCTCAGTGGCCCAGTGTGGCGCTCTCGGACAGGCTTGGCAATTCCTCAGTGGCCCAGTGTGGCGGTCTCTCGGACTGGCTTGGCAATTTCTCAGTGGCCCAGTGTGGCGGTCTCTTGGACTGGCTTGGCAATTTCTCAGTGGCCCAGTGTGGCGGTCTCTCGGGCTGGCTTGGCAATTTCTCAGTGGCCCAGTGTGGTGGTCTCTCAGACTGGCTTGGCAATTTCTCAGTGGCCCGGTGTGGCGGTCTCTCAGGCTGGCTTGACAATTTCTCAGTGGCCCAGTGTGGCGGTCTCTCGACACGGCCTTTCTGTGGTACGTGTTGGTCTGTCAGCCCAGCATGGACTTCTGGTTGTGAGGTGATTCCTCAAAGTGCTAAGCATATAAGAAAGTGTACAGATGAAGGAATGCCTTACTGCAATTCTTCAGAGCTTTGCTGAGACCATTCAGAGAGTCTTGTGTGTAGATCTGGTCTTCCTATCTAAGGAAAGATGTTCCGGCTGTGAAGGGAGTGCAACAAATGTTTACCAAACTGATTTCTGCCGTGGCAGGACTAATGTATGAAGACAAACTGGAGATAAGAAGAATTAGGGTGAAAGTGTGATCTTACAGGGACCTATAAAATTCTTACAGGACTAGACAGGGTAAATGCAAGAAGGATATTCTCTGACGACGAGGGTCACCATTGAAGGATATTAGGTAGGTCATTCAGGACTCCAATGATGAGAAGTGTCTTTATCCATAAAGTGATAAACCTGTGGAATTTTCTGCCATGGAAAGCAGTTAAGGCCAAAATATTGAATGTTTTCAGGAAAGAGTTCGAGATAGTTCTTGGGACTAAAAGGATTGATGGGTACATAATGAAAGTGGGAACAGGATACTGAGTTGTATGATCAGCTATGATTATATTGAATAGTGGAGCAGACTCAAAGGGTCAAATGGCCTATACCTGCTCCTATTTTCTGTTTCTTGTGCTTTCATCCCAAACTTGCCTTTTTAACTACCTACCCTGTCTCTATGGTGCCCTTTCATCCTTTGCTAGCCCAATTCTACCACTCTCTGCAGCTAGAAGAACTCGCCACTGCCTGAATATCCTGGAATATATTAACATTCCTGGTGCCAGTACCATATTTAAAAGGTATTTACACACTTAGACAATCACGAGCAGTCCAGAGATGCCTGCATGGATCGTGACATTTGCCCCTGATGCGATAGGAAGGAGAAACTGGTGCCACACTTTGCAGGCAAGAACCTGAAGGTCCTCGGGGGGTCGGGTGGTGCAGATGGTGCCATCCATACTCCCATGTCTGGTAGTGGAGGACATAATTCTACACCCTGTCAGCCTGGTCTGAGTTTGTCACCCAGGCCAGTGCAGTCTCAGCTCCGAAGAATGACCAGCAGTGTAATAAGATCAATGACCTACTCTGCAATGTCATCCATCTTGTCTCTGCTACTTTACAGACTTTATCTCTGCTCAGGGACACATCTTTCACCATGCTCTAAGACTTGCTCTATTGTATACAATGTCTTCTCTGACTTGCTCACACCCACCCGTCCACCACCCTACTAATCCTGCATGGCCTCTGCACTTTTGTACTCACTCACTTGGGCCTCCTCACCATCTTTTCTTCACCTTACATGGATTATGGACTGTGCCACCCATTTTCACCTGAATCATTCCCTCACTTTCTCTTTGTTCAGGAGAAAACAGCCCATTGAACAGACAAAGGCAAGACAGGTGGTGCAATACTCTACATTTGGCTCAACACTCCCCACAAGGGGATGGTCTTGACTATAATTGCTCCAAGCTGCTGAACTGATATCAAAGACTACCCCTGACTTACTATGCTGGGACAGCCTCCCTGAAGTGTATCTTGCTTGGTGTAGATGAGCATTACTTCTCTCTGGCTATGAGACATGTCCAGTTAGTTGAAGTGCAGGCAGTATGTCTGCATATCAGCTGTTAGCACATGGTGCAGGTGTAACACCGATGTACCATGGTGACATTCTGCAACATACCCAACTCCTGGTAATTGCTGGCAACCATAACAAGCTTCCTGACTTTGTGTCTGTAATAACTTAAAAGATTCTGCCTGAAGCGTTTTAAAGTCCCTGATCCCTGAACGATGCTAGATTGAGAAATCTGGGAAAATGATGTTAAATGGCAGGCAGGACAGTGCACAACAAGGCAGGGCACGGGCAGCACGGTGGCACAGTGGTTAGCACTGCTGCCTCACAGCACCAGGGACCCGGGTTCAATTCCCGCCTCAGGCAACTGTCTGTGTGGAGTCTGTGCATTCTCCCCGTGTCTACGTGGGTTTCCTCTGGGTGCTCCGGTTTCCTCCCGCAGTCCAAAAATGTGCAGGTTAGGTGAATTGGCCATGCTAAATTGCCCGTATTGTTAGGTGAAAGGATAAATGTAGAGGAATGGGTCTGGGTGGTTTGCTCTTCAGAGGGTCGGTGTGGACTTGTTTGGCCTAAGGGCCTGTTTCCACACTGTAAGTAATCTAAAAGTAATAAGAGATGGTGTGAGCATCTATGCAGGCAGAAGGTGAGTGAGCACTAGAAGAGAAATGCCTGAAATACAATTCATGAGCTGGGTGCCCCAGCAAGCAAAGGTCCTTGCAACAACTTGACAATGAGAGGTGGAATTGTGCTGCAAGGTGTAGCATTACAGTGCAGAAGTGTACTATAGGTAGGTTGGGGATGTATCACAATGGTGTAGAGAGGCAAGCATGTGTCGGATGCCAAGTCCTGTGGGCATGATGGGCGTGTGGCTGCTGCTCATGGCGTGTTGCCTTGAGATGTTTATGACAGATATCCAAGATGGAAGTCCAGAGGATCAGGTGGTGAGTTGAAGTTGCCAAGTACCCAATCTGACTTTGATGTCAGGAATATTTAGCACATAGTTTCTATTTGCCTTGTAGTAGAATAGGAACTTATACATTCATGAATCAGGATTTGGCATGGTAATGAGCAATAATTTCTGTGAATAGGCATTGCTGTGAATGTGCAGCTCCCCAGTAAGAATCTTGTCTCCAGACCCAAACTCTGTTGGAAAATATGATTTTGAGAAAGGCCTCATTGGAATTTTAACATCATTTTCCCAGATTTCTCAATCTAGCATCGTTCAGGGATCAGGGACTTTAAAACGCTTCAGGCAGAATCTTTTAAGTATCTCCTTGATTGGTTTGCTGTGAATATTGCAGTTTTTTGTGTGTGCACAATAAAATCCACCGTATTTTATGGAACTACTTATTGTAAAGCGAATTATGTCACAGGATATGAAAAGTGCAAGATACTGCCTTTCAAAGCATGTATTTATTTTGCAACATAGCATCCTAGTTGTCAATAATTCCATTGATATATTGTTCCAGTTCTCGATTATGCTGAAAGTAAGTCTGGGATATCAAGACAAACAGAAGAAGAAGTGTTTCTAAAAACAGAATTTAGGAAAGACTATTAATATAGGAGAAAATTATTAGATAAATATGAACATTTTCAACCATATACTAAAGATCTGAAGATTGAACCTCTTGGTATTTCAGAAAAGTAATCCTTATGTTGTTTAATATTTACTATATGCTAATGGATCTTTACCAGATTGACAAATTTGACAAGAGAGTCAGATGAGGGGAGTGAAGGAATAGTAGCTAAATTCACTGCTGACACCAAGATGTTGTGAGGATATGTACACAGTGAATGGACTCTGACCAGCGTGCTGGTTTATATCTGCCAGATTAACAGCCCCAATCAGGGAACTCATATTCA
This sequence comes from Chiloscyllium plagiosum, assembly GCF_004010195.1. Classification (NCBI taxonomy): domain Eukaryota; kingdom Metazoa; phylum Chordata; class Chondrichthyes; order Orectolobiformes; family Hemiscylliidae; genus Chiloscyllium; species Chiloscyllium plagiosum. Next base: position 87,869,419 of record NC_057715.1, on the reverse strand, counting down.
ATGAGATTCATCTGGCCAACATTATTCCAATCACGACACGCGAAAACACCAGAAAGAAAACATTTCTCATCTTTGTCATGAAAAGGTGACTCTAATTTTAAAACACAGTCCTCTATTTTTAAACTGACCCACATTTCACAAAGGATTGTCAATAAATATAGATGTGAATCTAGAAAATGAAATATCATGTGGGAAAGTATGAAGTTATTCCATGTCGCAGGAAGAATTAGAAAACGGAGTAATGCTTAAATGAAGAATGATTGCATTTTTAAGGCATAGAGGGATTTAGGTATTCTAGTGCATGGATCAAATAAAGTTATTATGCAGATATAGCATGTAATCAAAAAGGCCAGTGGGACGTTATCTTATCGGACATAAACATAAGGATATTACATTTCTGTTATACAGGACCTTGTTGACACCACATGTCAAATATAGTGTGCATTTTTGGACATTTTATTTAAGGAAGGATGTAAATGTGTTGGAAGCAATTCAGAGAAGGTTTATTAGACTGATACTTAAAATGAACAAGTTGTTATATGTGGGCAAGTTGAATTGGCTGGGGATTCTACTTGTGATTAGAAAAATGAGGGATGACTCGATTAAAGTGTGTAAGATTCTGAATGGCCTTGACAGGATGGATGTGAAATGGATGTTTCCTAATATTGGTCACTCTAAAAATAGAGAACTATTTTTTAAAAATTAGAGTCACCCTTTCAAGACAAAGATGAGAAATGTTTCCTTTCTGGTGTTTTTGTGTGTCGCGATTGGAATAATGTTGGCCAGATGAATCTTATTGATAGTCCTAGCTAACAGATATAAACCAGCAAACTGGTCAGAGTCCATACACTGTCACATGTAAATAAAGTGTGACTTGGTGATGGGATACCGGCTTCCATGGAGTTATTTTGGTGGTGATTAGAGAAAACTGTGCGCTTCTGAAGTAAATTCACTCACAGCAGTGGTCTGAGTTGGGGTAAGCATTTCTGGCATCAAGCCGTTATTTGGGAAGCTTGACCCGTTTGATCCTGCAGTCAAAAACTGGGTCCAGTATGTGTTTTTTTGTCTGGACAAATGATGTTGGCATAGATGAAAAGCAATGAGTAATTCTTCTGACTGCTTGTGCACCGGCAGCATTTCTGGTTACTGTAGCCTAATTTTCCCTGAAGCATCAGATACTAAACCTTTCAAGCATTCATGGATTTAGTTAAGGAATATTATGACCCCAAGCCTCCTCTAATTCTGAGACACTATCAGTTTTATTCAGCAATTCAAGAACCAGGATAATCTGTATTGGGATTTTTGACAAGGTTACGATCACTGACAGAAGCATGTGATGTTGGGTTAGTCCTGAATGAGATGCTGAGAGATCATTTGGTATGTGGGATTAATGAAGTAGCCATGAAAAAAGCTGAAGCCCAACTGAAATAGGCACTGCAACAGGCTTTGTCTTTGGAGAATGGGACAAGTGGAGTATGTGAGCAATAGGGTATCTCGATAGAAGCAGACACCTCCACCAGTCTGACTGAGCCTGGGGAACACCACCTGAGTGTAGGCAATCCTATAGCTTCATGCAGGACAGGTCCTGAATAGAGAGACGCGATGATAGCCCACAGCAAAACCTCAAAACAAAGCTGAGCCTCAGCCAAATGGCTAAAGGGTTCTTCAGGATCTGGGCCAGCAAGCTGTTATAGTTGCTGCTGGTATGTGGACTTGAGACAGCAAAGGAGTCCTGTGAGGCCTGACTTGAGTAAAGGAACTCATAGGCTGGTATGCAGGAAAGTTCAAACCCTGGAAAGTCCAACCAATACCTGTTTTGGAACAGTTAAGTTGCTGAGTAACATCAAAATCAGAACCAAAGTAAAAGTCTGGTTAAATGGTCACGTGGTTCTCATGGGGGTTAATATCAGCACACTCATATCTGTGGTTGCAGAAGCAATCTTTAAAGAGCCAGTCCTGAGGGCGAAATTGAACCCTGGTCTCTGGTGCTGTGAGGCAGCAGTGCTAACCAGTGAGCCATTATGTGGCTTCCCCAATGAGAAGCAGATGGTGTAGTTACCACTGTTTGTAGTAAAAGACTCGGGCCGAAGTTTGATGGGGCAGAATTCGTTGAGAAAGATTCAATTTGATTTGCTCAACGTTTTTCAGTTAGAAAATGGCTGTCTGAGTGAAGTCCTAATTAAATACCCGGAGGTTTCTCAGGAAGGTTTAGGGAATATCAAAGGAGCCAAGGTCACCGTAGGGTTGACCAGGAAGCGATTCCATGATTCTTTAAGGCCGTCCCAGTGCCATTTGTCTTATGGGCAAAAGTAGAGGCAGAAATCAGGAAGAAAGCAAAGGAATCATCAAACCAGTCCAGTTTGCAGAATGGTTAGCACCTGATGGCTTGGTTTACCTTTGCAGGGATTTTAAGCAAATGGTAAACCCCTTCTCGCAGCTGGATAAATATGCAATCCCTCGCACAGAGTAATTGTCCACAAAACTGATGGGGGATGTGGGGCTGTGGGGTGATGGTGAGGGGGTGGGGACTGCTGTTCTTCACGAGGTTGGACATGAGCCATGCATACCTGCAATAGTGATTAGATGAGGAGTCCCAGCGATATGGTCCAATTAACGCCCATAAGGGTCTACCAATATACAAGACTGCCATTTGCGGTATCATCAGCCTGCACCCTTCTCCAGTGGACAATGGAGAACTTTTTACAAGGTCTACCCTAGGTTGCCATTTATCTGAATGATGTGCTAATAACAGGGAAGACCAATAAAGAGCACTTGGAGAACTTAGAAATAGTGCTTAAATATTTCTCCCAGTTGGGGTATACCTTAGAAAGGAAAAATGTGTATATTAGGCACCATAAGTGACCTATTTGGGCTACAGAGTTGACAAGACTAGGTTACACCCATTGGAAGATAAAGTGAGGGGAATCAAATGAGCCCCCACTCCCATGTCTGTACTGGAGCTTAGGTCTTTCCATGGATTGGTGAATTATTACTGAAAATTCATACAACACCTGCCCTCCATCTTGGCATCCTTACAGTGGTTATTGAAAAAGAGTCAGGTTTGGAAATAGTCACAGAGCCACCTTCCTGTAAGGTACCTGGCTAGTGTTGACTCACTGGTGGCCCAATGGAAAGAAATACCTGATAGCTTATGCTTCCTCGACTTTAGCTGATGGCGAATGCAAATACGCTCAGAAAGAGTAGGAAGGTTTGTCACTCATCTTTGGTGTGAGAAAGTTCCACCAGTACCTGTACGGATGTAAATTTTTAATAGTAATGGACCACAAACCCCTGCTAGGGCTAATTAAAGAAGACAAAGCAGTACCGCTCATAGATTCTGCCTGAATTCAGCAGTGAGCCTTTTATCTTCAGTGCATACGATTACAAGTTGGAATGCCATCTGGGAGGTCAAGTGGCAAGTGCAGATGCCTTGAGATGTCTCCCACTGGTGGATACACTTCCTGTGATGTCTCCCCTGAAAGACTTCATTCTGGTTTTAAAGTTCTTGGACACCCTTCTGGTCACCACTGGTAAAATGTGATTGTGGACACAAAATGATCCTATCCAGGCAAAACTAAAACAGCTGGTGGTGAGGAGGGGAGGGGGAACAAAAAGTCCATGACAACCCGAATTGAAACCTTTCTGGACCCAGAGAGACCAGATTCCCAGAGAAGGTGCCATGTTACTATGGGGAGCAAGAGTATTGTCCCAAGTAAAGGTCGCCGACAGATACTGGCTGAACTCCACCAGGGTTATCTATGGGTCTCCAAAATGAAGATTCTTGCAAGAAGTTATGTCTGCTGGCCAGACTAGATGCCAACATAGCCATGTTGATGGGGCAGTGCCCAGAATGCCAACAAGGATAAAATTTACCACCAGCAACTCTCCCATATTCATGGGAATGGCCAGGTGACCCCTGGATTTGGTTTCATGCTGACTATGCCAGTCCTTTTATGGGTTCAATGTTCCTGGTCATTATGGACCACCAATCAAAGTGGTTTGATGTGCATTGAGTTCATTTATTGAAATCAGATGACGATTGAAAAGCTGCAAATAATGTTTACAATTCACGGACTCCAAAAGTATTAGTCATAGACAATGGGATATCATTTACCAGCAGGGAATTTGAGTATTTCCTAAAATAGAATGCCATTTAACATGTTTGGACAGCTCCGTACCATCCATTGTCCAATGTTTCAATGGAAAGAGCAGTCCAAACATCAAAGGCATGCTTAAAGAAACATCCTACAGCTTCACACGATACCAAACTGTTCTGGTTTCTGTTTGATTATAGGACCACCTGGATAGCTCCAGCAGAGTTGCTGATAGGGAGAAGATTCCACACCAGGTTAAAATTAATATTCTGGAACTGGGAGAAGGGTAGAGCAGCATCAGGAATACAAACATCAGCCGTATGTCTCAAAGCAAGCGAAACAGTTTACTCCAGGGGAAGAAGACTGGTGTCGAAAGCATGGAAATGGCCCTGCATGGGTACAAAGTAGGATCAACACAAGGTAAGGTTCCATGACATAAAACATTGGGTAGGTGAAGCAGTCCTGAACAAACGAGGGTCACATGAATGCGGCTACGTTGCAAAAGGGACAGGAGCAAAACATACCTGATCCCTCAGAATAGCCAGAAAGGTTGAAATCGTGGGTTCTTCTCCACCATTCAGCATCAAAGAAACCTAAAGTCCGAGATGGCTACAGCCAATGTCACAGCCTCGAGACCATTACCACCTGAAGGAGAGAACAGATTTCTTCCTGATGCACGAGTGGAATAAATGGGCTACGGTCCAATACACACAGCCCATGTCCGAGTCAGAAGCAGAGGAACTGGACCTCATGCAGAAACGACTCAAGGAAGCTACAAATGAAAGAACAGGCCTACATCCATGAACTTAATGGGTGAGGGATGTAGTGATTTGAATGAGGTTGGCCAGATGGATCTTGTTGAGTATGAAATTCCTAATTGGGCTGTTAACTTGGGCCAATCAGGGAGTCCTGGCTGACAGATAGAAGCAGGAGTCTCCGGGTGTCCTTGGAGAAGGAGCACGCGGTGTCCACCAACACCCTGGAGGAGTTCAGGGAGAGGTGGGCGCCGCAGGGAGTGGAGTGCATCATCTCTCCCTCCAACTCTATTTTGATTTAGTCCCTACCCTCCCCTTCACTGTTTTGATCACACAGCACTGCCCTTTGATGTGAAGGGCAGTGTTTGTCACTGGCCACCCGGGTGTTTTCCTATCTTCCTGGTGGTGGGAATTGAATAAAGATTCGTGCACTTTGTGTCTTTCACTGTGTCTCACACCGCACACACACCATGGGTGCTGGGGATAAAATAAGCACTACCGCACTTAGGTGGTAGTGTGGGAGGAAAAAAAGAGAAAAAGAAAAAAAAAAGAAGCAGGAGTCTCTCCAGTGTCAAGGATGATGAACATGTATATAAAGGGTGACTTGGTATTGGGATAATGGCTTCAATTTCAAAACTGTGCCCTCTGGATCCATTTACGAGTGATAACAGTTTCTCCCTTTCCACACTGTGTAGGCCCCTCATGATTTTGAAAACTGGAATCTGAACCTCAATATGTCATTTCTGTTAAGAGAAAGAAAAGAAAAGAAGCAGGAGTCTCAACGCAGGGTGTGGAGTGTTTTATTTCCCCCTCCGATTCTATTTTCATTTAATCTCTGGCGCTCCCTTTCACTGTTTGATCACACAGCAATGCCCTTTGATGAGAAGGGCACTGCTTGTCACTGGCCACTTGGGTGTTTCCTTTCTTCCTGTTGGTGTGAATAAAGATTTATACACCTCATGTTTTTCACTGTTGTCCACACCTACACACACAACATGGGTGCTCAGGAAAATATAAGCACTACCACAGTTAGGCGGTAGTGTGGGATAATGAAAAGAAAAAAAAAGAAACAGGAGTCGCACCACAGGGTGTGGAGTGTTTTATTTCCCATTCCGGTTCTATTTTGATTTAGTCCCTGCCATCCGTTTCACTTTTTTGATCACGCGGCATTGCCCTTTGTTGAGAAATGCTCTGCGTGTCACTAGCTACTCAAGTGTCTCCTTTCATCCTGGTGGTGGAATATGAATAAAGTTTTCTGTATTAGTTTTTTCACTGAAAGAAAAAAAATACAAGCAGAAGTATCTGAGATTCCACTCATTCTAGGGATTGGCTCAAAGCTAGCTAGCTATAATTAAAGGGTGACTTGGTGACGGGATACCATCCTCCATGCAGTTATTTCAGCGTGACTTTGGAACTTTTAGTTTCAAAGGCGATTAAGGCAGATTTATCAAAGACTTTTAAAACAGAGGAGGAATTGAATTGAATTGAATTGAATTTATTGTCATGTGTACCGAGGCACAGTGAAAAGCTTTGTCTTACGAGCAATACAGGCAGATCACAGAGTTAAGTAGTATAGATAGTAAATAATAGGTAAACAGCAGCAAAAACAAAAACACAGGTACAAGCAAATATTAAGAGTTTGAGAGTCCATTAGTATTCTGGCAACAGTAGGGTAGAAACTGTTACAAAACCGGCCAGTGCGTGTGTTCAGGCTTCTGTATCTTCTCCCCGATGGTAGAGGTTGTAGAAAAATACAGGGTGGGATGGATCTTTGAGAATGCTGGTGGAATTCCTTGACAGCGGGCCTGGTAGATGGATTCTATAGATGGGAGGTTGGCCTTTGTGATTGTCTGGGCCGAGTTCACCACTCTCTGTAACTGTCTCCAATCTTGAATGGTACAGTTGCCATACTAGATAGTGAAGCCAGGATATGTTCTTGTTAAGCAACAATTATCAAGGGTAGGTGGGTTAGTGGAATTTAAAACGTAACCAGATGAGCCACAATCTTGTTGAATAGTGTAACAGGCTCGAGAACTACTATTGTCTGATTTTGCATGTTTATATGCTCTTAGAATTGTTAGCAGCTATAATTGTGACTCGGGGTGTGGAAAACTTTCAGTAATGTAGTAGGCTAGAGTAGTTGGGATTTACTTCCATGGAGAAGAGAAGCTCAAGTGGAGATTTTATAATTTTAGGAAATTGCTACAGCATGTCTCTGCCAGATTATAGGCTATATGTTGAAAAGTAAATGCAGTAAGGGCTAATTATATAGATATTTGGCGGAAAAGAAGAGGTGAAGTTCATTTAGGTTTTTATAATTTTTAACCTTTTATTTGTAAATTTCACTTTGACTAAATGCTAAGAAGTCCAGAAATGCAATAATCCCTGCCTCTGACTTTTAAAGTTATTAAAATTGTATACACAATTATAAAGAAGAGATTTGCAGGCGCTTTCTTTGAAACACTAGTTCATTACTCACTGATAATTAAAGTGCAGAGAATGGCCTGAATGTTAACATGGGCGGGTTACAGAGAGGTTTGGGAATGAGGGTGATTCTAGTTTCAGAAAAGTTCAGATTTTTCTGCAAGTTATGGAGTGCATCCTTTGGCTAACTATCCACCTGGCAGTTAGCCTGATTGACAAGGTTGTCTTCCAATCAGGTGGGAAACAATTTGGACCAGGTTGCAGGACTACTGGAGTCTAATTTCCAAACCCCAGGCTGGAAAGAAGCACCAAGGCAGATGGTGAAGCCTACATACTCCCAGCTCAGCTCAGCTACCTTATTTCCCAAAACTTGAGAGACCGATCACCCATTTTTGAAAAATGGCTTAAAGTAGAGGTAGCCAGCTTCATTAAAAAGTTATAAAGTATTAACTTTTTTAGCACTCGACGTTTGAACCAGATAGCTATTGCCCTTGCTATTACTATTGTAAAATCCTTTACGGTATGGGGGTCAGGCTTCAGATCTTTAACATTTTAACATCTGATTTAAACTTAAATCATCAATTGTGTGTTAAAACTCCCCTCAAATCTAGACACCTTGATTTATTTTCAAATAAGTACATTTATATACTGGAAGGTTCTTTTTCTTTTAATAAGGGCAGCATGGTGGCTCAGTGGTTAGCACTGCTGCCTCACAGCGCCAGGTACCTGGGTTCAATTCCAGCCTTGGGAGACTGACTGTGTGGAGTTTGCACATTCTCCCTGTGTCTGCATGGGTTTCCTTCGGGTGCTCTAGTTTCCTCCCACAGTCTAAAGATGTGCAGATTAGGTGAATTGGCCATACTAAATTATCCCATAGTGTTCAGTGATGTGTCGGTTAGGTGCATTAGTCAGGGGGAATGGATCTGGGTGGGATACTCTTTGGAGGGTTGGTGTGGACTTGTTGGGCTGAAGGACCTGTTTCCACATTAGGGAATCTATATAAAAATGTAGAGACCAGGGTGAGTGTGTGACGTACATCAGTAGCCTTCCATAAGGATCACCATGCACTTGAATGTCAGTTCCTGGATATCCACAGAAGGAGTCGGAGGAAACAATCAGCTTTTCTTTTGAAGAAAGGAAATTCAGAAATAGCCAGTCTGAGCTGCATCCCCATACCTTCCAGTTTTAAAGAATATAAACAGTTTTGAGAATAGTTCTTTCAACTGCTGAAAGTGGGCATTGTGTGCACATTCCCAATTATTGGAATGAGACTAAACACCTTAAGGAAAGGAAATCTCATGCTATTTTAGGAAGAGAAAAGCATGCATCCAAAATAATAGCTGTGACTTATTCCTCAGTATTTGGAAAGATTACGCTGTATTGTAATGTGAATTAAAAACCTCAAAAATAATTGAATTTGTGGAAAAGGATGAATCAGTTAACTTCATAATTCAAAGCCATGTAACCAGGAAAATTAATATATTTTATTGAAAGAGATTCAGATTAATCAGGAACAAAAATCACGAAGTAGGCCTTTAGTTATTTTTGTGGACCAGCAATTTATGAAATGCAGATAGTTTAACCCTTAACTTCAATGGTAAACATTATCGTAACAATGGAAAGTGCTAAAATGTTGACTTTTCAAAAGCTAGTTATCAGCACAGTGAATACTTAATGTCAAATAATATATACACTGATAAGAAATTTAAAGAGTAAATAGGAAATGAGTAAGTTGTAGCGGGTTTGCTGTGATTTGTTGCTGCTCGCGTTATTAGGTATGCAACATACCTCCATCATCTCACTCCCACTTTATCTTGGACTCAGCATATGCAAAATACTGGCCAGTGTTGGGACCTTCCAGCATTTATGCTGGATTTAAAAGTTGGCTGCACACTATATCCATTTATGCCAGCCAGGTCTGATCGGATCATATTGTTGTCTATGGTCTCAAGGAATATGCAGGATGTTGCAAAAGACTAATGACCTTTTGTCCTCCACAGAGAAAACTGCCACTATCTTCTTTCTGTTACCTCACTCTCAATCTAATTTGCCCATTGCACCCACTTTCCACCAAAGTTCATGTCTATTGCTCTGAACGTTGCAGGCAACATCTTCCTCCCCCAAGATCCTCCCCCAAGTGCCCATTCTTGCCCTTTGCCCTTCCAGGTCAAACGCACAGGATGCCTCACCAACATTCCCTCTAAGCTATATGACTGTGACTGGCTGCAGACATCCTCATGGCGATCAGTATGCCTACACAGATTGCAGGATTGACTTCCAAATCTGGAAATCATAAACTCACACAGACCTTAGAGATCCATGTGAAAGGATAAAATTTGAGGGAATGTTGCGTTTTTCCACCTTTTCTGACTAATAAAGGGCCAGCTCCGTGACTGTCCTTAACTGTTTAAGGCAAGACAAGACAGAAATACTGCGAGTATCCAAGTAGGTGCAAAGTACTTGAGAACTAATAAAACTATCTAAGAGCCCTAATGTGCCCTGTTCTAATGCATGATCTGGGTATCTGTGCCTGGGTGCAAATTGGGCTGGCAGCAGCATTGCAATACGAGGTGTTGGTGAGGTGCAAAGTGCATCATTCAAGTGGGGAACTACATTAAAAGTGAGTTTTAAATATGCCTTGATGATGCAGTGAAGCTGGCGTTTTGATGATGCCAATATTTCTTGGATGGGAGGTGCAAACTTCTGTGGACAGAGGGTACAAGCAGTCATTACCACTGAAGCACATCCTGATTGTTTGAAAAATGCTGACCAGCATCGATACCCAGAGAAGATGTCAGTGAGCAGCAGCTACCAGGTAGCCATTCCTATTGCAAATCATTGTTGTCTTGTTTCTTTCCATTGCTTGGGATAACAGCAAACTTCATATAAGTAAGGCAAGGTTAGGTAGTAATGAGATATTAATGCATGTAAATAGGCCTCTTGCAACTTACTAGTGATTGATTCTTGGCCATGAAAGCTTGGCTGAAAAATTTGAGTTTTTTCCTTGGCATCAAGGAACTGATTTTTCTGATCAGATCATATTTTGCTAACTGATTCACCATTACACATGTCACTCAGGCTGACAAAATTCTATCCAATGTTACAGTCTGGTCAGGGGCCAGTGTTCCCACTATGCTATCCAGTTGCATGGCCATGCAGCCACTCAGAAGTCCCATCATACTGATTGTCATGTCAACATATTGATTTCTTCATGCAGAAGTCATTGTTCCACATGAAACTCCAAGGTCCACACAACAAACACAGGGGAGACTAGAGTCCAGGACCAGTAACTTTTTTTTGGGAAGGAGGTGAAGTTTAAAATTTCAGTTACTTACAGAGATATTAAATCCATAGGATTCCACAATCTTATACAAACGGTCTTTGCTATATATGGATCAACAAAGTGAGAAGTCAATACTGTGTGATGTATATTCTTAACGTCCAGACGTAGCATGCTGTAAATATGAATGAAAAGATAAACTGTGGTCAAACACAACACAAACTGCACATTAAATGAGGGACATCACCAAGTATTTCTCAACAACACACCCAGATGCCGAGAATTATTGAGAGTTATAAAGAAGTCCTTAAACTCGGTATTCATTGCAAGGGATTCAGTTCATCTCCTTCAAAGAGTTCATCTGACCTCCAGTGAGAGCAGATCTATGCATCTAAATCCCATGTGTACAATCCTCACCTCGAGATTTCTATCATCTGCTCCAGATCCTTTATTTTGATCTTTTGAGCTTAGCTGAACTACTGGATCCTACTGTGTTGGCCAGGCTAAACTCTAGGGCATGGTCCCAGTTCCTTAGCCATACCGCTGCCAAAACCTGCTCACCTCTCATCAATATTTTTTCCCAAGGCTGCGCCCCAGTAGACTTAGGAAGTTGCACTCCAGTAACTAATCACAAACACAATCCCAGTTTTCAAGCTTCACTGTGCTGACACTGCTCTCCATGGGTGTTTTGTTGCCAACAACTGCTTCAGCTGCACTCTCCTTGAGCAGACCCTGCTCCTTAGGACAACAGGAACTAATCTGTATCCTGTTAAGTTTTACAATAGGGGCAGTCTCTGTTCTGAGACAGAGAGGAATGAAGCACCCTTGGTGCATTCTAAACATTAAATTTCCCAATGACTAGTCAGTCAAAGGTCATGCCCACAGATGCTAACTAACCATGGTTCCACAGCAAAAGCATACAGACAAAAATATAAAAATATCAATTCTCTCAGACTATGTCATAATAGTCACACCCAACCTATCCTCCAGAATTTAATGCACATGAAGCACAATACTGTATGCAGCATCATTTGAGAGTGTTTACAACAGAAGCCCAAACAATATCTTCTGGTACAAGGGTGAGCAACCTGCTAATCAAACAGCGCAATATAATTTGCAGACTTAGACAATAGGGCCTCAGCACCCGAAGGTAAAAAAATGCAAGAGATTGACATACAAAGATTATACTCACATGGGAGAGTATAAGTAAACTTCACAACTGAAGCAAATCCTTGCATCAGTCTAATGGAATCTCGTTTCAGTTCCTGACAGGAAGCTGGGAGGATCAAGTGACAATCTTGCCTGGAAGACTTTGTCAGAAGCCAAACAAATTTTAACCGGGAGGGTTGATTTTAATGTTGTTGGCCAAGTGCTTGCCAGTTTCCTAACTACTTGCTCCAGCTTGAGTGTTGAGGAAGTGTCATCCATTGCTAAAACCAGAAATGTTAACACCTTAGATTAGGGGGCGAATGGAGCAGAAAATCCAAGGCACTCAATCTTAACTGCATCTCCGCTCCTTTCCTATTCAACACTGAGAATTATAATTGCTTCATTAGTACTTGACTGGATTGCCAAGAATCAATCATAGCTGAATTAATTGGATAGAAAGCAGCATGGAGCTGTATACGTCAAACTATCAGATTGTGGAGATTGCTATTAACTATTTTTCATTCAAAGGTATATAATTTGATATTAGTTCCTGTGATTAGTATTGTTCAGTGACCTAGAATCACTAAAATGCACTTGAAATTAAACAAATTTTCTGAAACTTTACCAGTTCATCTCTTCTTAAAAACACTCTAAATCAAGAAAGAGACTTTGTGGAGTGCCTCCGAGATGGATTCTTAGAACAGCTAGTGCTGGAGCCTACCAGGGAGAAGGCAATTCTGGATCTGGTATTGTGCAACGAACCAGAATTGATCAGGGACCTCGAAGTGAAGGAGCCATTAGGAGTAGTGACCATAATACAATAAGCTTCAATCTGCAATTTGAAAGGGAGAGGCTACAATCGGTAGTGACAATATTTTAGTTGAATAAAGAGAACTATGGAGCTATGAGGGAGGAGCTGGCCAAAGTTCAATGGTGCAATACCTTAGCAGGGATGACAGTGGAGGAACAATGGCAGATATTTCTGAGTATAATGCAGAAGATGCAGGATCAGTTCATTCCAAAAAGGAAGAAAGATCCTATGAGGAGGTAGGGATGGCCGTGGCTGACGAGGGAATTGAAGAAATATATAAAGTCAAAAGAGAAAAAGTATAACATAGCAAAGATGAGTGGGAAACCGGAGGACTGGGAAGTTTTTAAAGAGCAACAGAGGATTACTAAGAAGGAAATATGCAGAGAAAAAATGAGGTACGAAGGTAAACTGGCCAAAAATATAAAGAAGGATAGTAAAAGCTTTTTTAGGTATGTGAAAGGGAAAAAAATGGTTAAGACTAAAAATTGG